>NW_005353435.1:136176-139088 GCF_000412655.1 Myotis brandtii
GGGCGGAGCTGCTCACCCTGCGGCACGTGGTGGACGAGGGCGCCGACGAGTACAAGGTCATCATGCTGCACCGGAGCTTCCTCAGCTTCAAGGTGATCAAGGTACCGAGCAGGTCCCGGCGCCCGGGCCCGGGGGTGTGAGCAGCAGGAGGGGGGCTGGCACGCACGTCTGTTCACAGACAGTCTCCGAGCGGCCACTCCCGCCTCCGATGACCAGTGCGCAGGCAAGGGCTTCGGCAAGCCCTGGTAGAGGCACATCTACTTATTTTTAAAGCCCAGCCGGTGTGGCTTAGTGGTTGAGCATTGACTAGGAGGTCAGGGTTCAATTCCCGGTCAGAGCACATGCCCGGGTTGTAGGCTCAATCCCCAGTGGGGGGCGTGCAGGAGGCAGCCGGTCAATGATTCTCATCATTGATGTTTCTCTCCCCCCTCCCATAAAAAAAAAAAAAAAGACTTTCTAATCCCCCAAAATTCCAGATCTTTCTCTCAGAACTACTCCTGGGCAGGAGAACTTCCTTCCCAAGGGCTCTTCCTTCCGTAATCTTCCAACCACTGGCCACTGGCTGAAACACACACTCACCTCCTCTCCTTTGCTCTGCGTTTGCCCTGGGAGTGGCATCGCTTCCCCGGGCAGGCCTGCCGCGGTGCCCGGCCACACAGACAGACAGCTCTGGGCCAAAGCGGTGCATCATGGGTATCAAACCGGAGCCCTGCTCTGGCTGCAGGTGGGCCCAGGGCGCAGCCGCCTCCACCTGCTCTGCCCCCTCCTCCCGCCCGCAGGTGAACAAGGAGTGCGTGCGGGGCCTGTGGGCCGGGCAGCAGCAGGAGCTCATCTTCCTGCGCAACCGCAACCCGGAGCGCGGCAGCATCCAGAACAACCGGCAGGTGCTGCGCAACCTCATCTGCTCCTCCTGCGACCAGCCCCTGGGCTACCCCATGTACGTCTCCCCGCTGACCACCTCCTACCTGGGCACCCACCGGCAGCTGAGGGGCCTCTGGTGCGGCCCCGTCACGCTGGACGGCCTCAGGGCCTGGTTCCGGACCAAGTGGCTCAGGTAGGTCCTGGCCCCACACCATCACCTGGACGCTGGAGAGGGGGCCGGCACGAGCGCTCGGCTTCCAGCTGGGATTTCCCGGCCACGGCCACGTTCTCATGTGGCTACAGCCACCATCCCCAAGTGCCACCTACAGATCGTGCGTCTCAGTCAGCAGTCTCAGGGCTGATCGGTGAGCAGCTCAGCCAGAGGGGCGTCCGTTCTCTCCCGCGTCCCCGCGCTGAGCGCCTGCGTGAGCACTCGCAGCTGCAGAGGTTCGGGGTCTTTAGGACCCACATCTGCCGCAGGCACAAGGCTGGGGTCCCCAATGCTCACCTCTCAGTCAGTCTCCTCCCCTGGTTGTGTCGGTCACTGGTTAGTTGTTTTTTCGTCTATTTTTATTCATTTCAGAGAGGGAGAGAAACATCAACTATGAGAGGATCATCAATTAGCTGCCTCCTGGGGACCGAGCCCGCAACCCGGGCATGTGCCCTGACCTGGCATACGACCATGACCTCCTGGTTCATAGGTCAACACGTGACCACTGAGCCACGCTGGTCGGCGGGTGGTCTCTGGTTATTTGGAGTGAATTCGAGGAAGTTCTGTCTGAATGTGGCCCCTGTCCTCCGGCTCAGAGCTGAGGTTCTGTGGAAGGTTGAGGCCAGAGCTCACGGGTGTGGCTGCGGGGGTTTCCTCATTAGACTGAGATCTGGGAACCAGAGTCCTCTCTCCGCCTGCCGCCCAGGCGTGCAGCTCACCCGCAGCGCGGCTCCTCCTGGCGTGGACGTGGGTGGGGCGTTGGGGATGTTAGAATGTCCTGGGGAGAAAGAACCCCCGCAGCGTCTCTCCATCACAGGATGCGCAAGGACTGCCATGCTGAGCAGCGTGCAGGCGGCAACATTGAGGACGGGGATGGAGGGGGGGTCCCGTCTGCAGGCGGCAGCAGCGCCCCAAGTGGGGGCAACCAGGAGGGCGGCACGGAGCAGCCCGGAAAAGAGGGGACCCATTACTGGTCACCCCGGGAAGGGACACGGAACACAGGTGGGTGCAACGGGACTCGGGGTTGCTGAGAGAGGCAGGGGAGGGGGGCGCCCTGACCCCCCAGGGCCCGTGTTGCTTTAGGCTCGGAATGTGTCTCTGGAATGCGCTGGGCACCGGGTGGTCCTCCCTCAGTGGCACGGACCCGCCGTGACGGCCGAGCCTTTGGGGCACAGCCCACGCTGCGTAAACCACAGCAGGTGCCTGGCCCTGCCCGGCTGCGGAGAAACTAACATCGCTGTCCCTGTTCTCACTCGCCGGCTCCCTTCCGCCCTCCCCTTCCTCCGTGAGAGGAACTTGTCCGAGTATCAGTAGGGACTCTGCAGAGGGGCCTGGCCCCGTGACACCCCCACACCGGGCGGCCACGCTCCCCCAGCGCGGGTAACCCCAGGCCTGCGGACCAGGCAGCTCCGTGGGGGTGGCCCCTTTCATGGTTCTGTCACTGCGTGTGGGAGGCACAGGGGTTAGTGACCGAGGGTGAGTGAAACTGCTGGCGTGTCGGACCAGGACTCCCAGGAACGGGCAACTTTAGTGTCAAAACCAGTAAAGTCCTGGCAAACGGGGCGGGTCCCTCACCCTGGCTGCTGCCCCCACCCATGCTTTCCGCCAGCGTTGGGGCTGCAGGCGTTCTGGGTCAGTGTGCGGCTCTCAGGGCGCCCACCTCCCTGCCTGGCGCTGATGTGGGTGCCCACCCGCATGCCAACCTGCACTGCTTTCCTTTAAAGGCCGGAGGAAGGGCAGGAGCCAGTCTGTCCAGGCCCATGGGGCGCTGAGCCCAAGGCCGCCCTTCCTGAGCTCGTCGGGCCCGATCCTGGAGAGCCGCCAGGCCTTCCTCCCCACG
>NW_005353435.1:139407-140169 GCF_000412655.1 Myotis brandtii
CGGGTGGGCGGGATCCTGGCTGGTGGCCCGGCCAGCTGCCCCAGACCCCTTCTACCCCCATAGTGACAGATGACAGGTCAGCCAGGAGGCGTCTGCCGCGCGGAGGCTGACAAACGTTAGTCACGCCCAGGGTAACGCTAGGCAGGCGGGTATCACAGCTCAGTCCCCGAGCCTGTGCCGACGAGGGGATGCCCCCCCTCATCCAGCAGCGGGAGCAGGGGCCACCTCGTTCTCTTCAAACCACGCCCTGCCCAAGGGACAGGTCGGGCACAGGGCAGGGCACACGTCAGCACTGGGTTCCATCGCCACCGATTCCCGCGCGAGGTCACCTCAGTGCCGAGGCCGCCTACTTGTCTGCTTACACTTTAGAGAGAGCTCCGAGGACACCCCTAAGGGACTGTCATCAGCCAGGGTTCCAGCCAGCTTCGGAGACGCGTGCCCGGCACCCGGCCACCCTCTCCTGTCCCGGGGCGGGAGGCGTCAGGGCACGAGAGGCATGGGGGTACGCACATCCGTGTCAGACTAGGCTCCCAGGCTCCTTCACAGCCCCGGGGCAGTTACTGGAGGTGGATGAGGCCCCCCTTCATCCCCTCGGGGTCCCCCTGTGCTCACCCCCTGCCGCTGGCGGTCAGCAGGTTGGGCGGGCAGCATCGCGCGCGAGTTGGAAGTGGCCATGCCTGTTTGCTGAGCCGTCTGCTTC
Organism: Myotis brandtii; assembly: GCF_000412655.1. Taxonomy (NCBI): domain Eukaryota; kingdom Metazoa; phylum Chordata; class Mammalia; order Chiroptera; family Vespertilionidae; genus Myotis; species Myotis brandtii. The sequence goes on from NW_005353435.1 coordinate 140,108, forward strand.
TCTTTTCTCTCCGGAAGCACTTCTCCGAGCCGTGCGACCCCACCGAGGCCGCCGAGCAGGGG
>NW_005353435.1:140654-146366 GCF_000412655.1 Myotis brandtii
TCTGCAGGAGGGCCAGCCAGGAGGACATGGGCCTGGACGACACGGCCTCCCAGCACAGCGCCTCGGACGAGCAGTAGGGCCAGGAGGGGCCCCGCAGTGGGAGAGACCGAGTCCCCCACGGCTCTGCCTCCCTTCCTCTCCCTTCTGCTCCCCCCAAAACCAAAAGCAGCCAACACTGTCATCCACGTGGGCCCTCCCCGTGGGCGAGTGACAGCTGGTGTGGAAACTGACTGACTGTATCTCAGGTTCTTGAACAATATCTCACACGATGGACAAAACCAGTGGACCGGGCCTCCCGCCCACTGCCCCACAGCAGGAATGAGGCACAAAAATCTCCAGAATTTGGATTCAAACAAAAGCCAAGAGCCCATCTGCGACTCCCAGCCCGATGGAAATCCGACACCTGCATGCTGACCAGCTGAGCTTTGCACACTCCCGTCACCAAGAAAGAGCAGCTAGTGGCCACCCCACCTCACCAGCCATGGGCCCAGGTGCTGAGGTCACGTCCACGCACAGACACTCACTGCTCTGTAGCGTTCACGCCGATGTTAGGTGCGTGTGAATGGTGACGTGCATGCAGCCATGTCCACGGCCCCGTGTGACAGCCCACATCCCCGAGTGAGAGCTGGACGTGCAGTCCAGGTGGACGGACACCGTCGGGGAGGGACGCGGTGCCCCACACGTCAGAGCGGCGTCCCAAAGGCAGCCAGGCCGGGTCCTCTCGGGACACACGCTTGCTCCCCAGGCCAACGAGTCCCCACCGGGTCCCGGGCCACCCGCACACTCCTGTTTTTTTGGAATTAAAGGGTTTGTAGTGACTGCTGTTTCCAGTTCTTTGCGTTCTGCCGAAACTTGTCATTTCTTAAAATGAGTCCTTTCCTGGGAGGAGCATTTGGGCCAATCCTGGGACTTTTGCCACCCTGTGTCCCAGGGCCGAGCTGCAGGCCGGCTTCCTGTCCTGAGGGACCCATCACTCACCCGGGAACCTCCCTTCGGAAGAGCAGTACTTAGAAACACTGAAGTTGGAAACAGTCGTACACAGTTCCTCCCTGCACACCCGGCACTGACGCCGGCCAAGTTCGTAGCTAATGCTAATTGCTAAGAAAGTCCCAGAAATTCCTAGATCTTCACCAGAAATCACCAAAACACACGAAACTGAATCACACCAGTGCACCGACCACACCAGGGCAGTGCTACCCTCCGATTCCGGGACCAGTGGCTCCTCCATGCCGGCTGCTGGCTGTCCCTCTCTCTCCACCGCCATCTGACAGCCTGGCCTGGGCTCCCCGGGACCAAGCGGGGGTAATGGGGTCCCTTCCACGGTGGCCACAGCCTCCCCGTGACGACACATTTCCCCGTTTTCTGGGCAGGAAACAGGCACAGAGGGTTTAAGGACCTGGCCAAGGTGGAGCCCTGGTCGGACCCGACCCCGCCCACACCTACCGAGCGCCAAGGGGCCGCTCCACGCTGTGCATCCCTCCACACGAGAACCCACGTGTCTGCAACCATCACGCTCCTTTTATTTTATAAAGTAATAAGCAAACAAGGAAACAGTAAAAGATGGTGCGGGGAGGGCCCGAAAGGCTCTTCTTTCAAAATAATCCTTTTTAAAAATCAAGTAACTTCACGCTTCAGGCGGCACCAGATGCGGACGCACCTGGGAGGGCTGCACCTGGGAGGGCTTCACGTCCGCGAAGTGCAGGACAGATGAGGCAGGAACCCCCCCACCCCCCACACATTCATCAGCTTCACTGGGGCGGATCCCATCTGGTGCCGGAACCTTCCTCATCTCAGCATTTACCCCAATCAGACGCACAACCGCAGAGGAAATAAACAGCCGCGGATACGCACGGCCGTGACCAGTCCTGCGGCGGGCCAGCGTGCAGGCTGACTCGCCCTCTGAACCCTTTATGGAAAACAGCTGCAGGCTTTCCCTGCGGAAACCCACACGGGTTCAGAGCCGGGGGGGCCCGGCGCCCTCGGGCCGGGCTGCTGGACGGGCGGGCGAGCCCATCACTCACTTCCCGCCGCTCTGCACGCACCTCACAATATCCGGCAAGAGGTGGTTCCTGTTCTCCTTGGTGACCTGCGGGGGGAAGCAGGAGGCCTCAGAGCCCCTTTCCTCCCTTCCTGCCCCCCGCAGTCAATGATCTAGAACTGTGGTCGGCAAACTGCGGCTCCAGAGCCACATGCGGTTCTTTGGCCCCTTGAGTGTGGCTCTTGCACAAAATACCACGTGCGGGCGCGCGTACAGTGGGATTGAAACTTCGTGGCCCATGCGCAGAAGTCGGTTTCCGGCCTGGGCGAGTCTATTTTGAAGAAGTACTGTTGATATTTGGCTCTGTTGACTAATGAGTTTGCCGACCACTGGACTAGAACGAGCATGTCAAACTCGCAGCCCACGGGCCACCTGCCTTGTTTGTTTGGCCTGTTAGCCTTTGAGTTTGACATGCTTGTTCTAGAACAAGAGCCCGCAAGGCCGGGAGGGGTGAGGTCTGCTATGAAGTAGGACCCAGGGACCAAGGATGAGCCAGGGGTGAGGTACAGGCTCCTCAGCATCCAGGTTGCTCCGTCTGAGAACCAGCCTCAGTCGGGAGGGCCAGCTGGGCCCCGAGGCCTCCCTGAGGTCTGTCTGCACAGGGAGTGGAGGTCAATTCCTCGAAAGGGAGACTCACCCACACTCTGTCCTAGAGCTAAAAGGGGGGCCATTCAAAGCCACGGTCTACTGAGAGCCACTGCGGTTTCAGGTCACCCACTCACTCCGCCCGCAGCCACGGCGGCGTCGGTACTCACACTGAACACCTGCACGTCCGCCCGGCTCCGGATTTCCTCCACGAAGGCCAGCGGTTTCCCTTTCGGGACCGGGATGGTGCCCAGGACCACGGTCCCCGGGGCGGCCAGGGTCTGCCGAACAGCCTGCACGAAGGGCTGGCTGAAGAGCTCCATCTTCCCCACCTCGTCGATGACGCACACTCTCGGCCCCGGGCTGCTGCGGACACCTGCCTGGGAGGACAGACGGTCTGGGACCCAAGGCCCATTAGGCAGGGCCGCAGCAACGTCACACCAGGGAGTGAGCTATGCCAGGAAGACAGAGCACCTCACAAGTCCACCCCGGACAGGTCGCTGCACATTCCTCTGCCCTGGAGACTGTCCCGCCCAGAAAACCCAACTCCTGACCCTCCTGGTTCTCCGGGCAATTGGTCCTCCCCCAGGACAGTTCAGGAGGAGCCACACTGTGTGTTTATAAACACCCAGGAAGCAGGCAGGGCCCAGTGCCTGAGGCTTAGAGCCATGAGACAGGCCTCAGTCCTTCTTAATAATCCTGCCTCTTCTTTTGCGATTTTGAGTGGCACGAGACTCCCTGTCTGCGGGGGGAGGCAGGTGCTGCAGGCAGAGGCCTGTGCGTCTCATAATCTGTAACATGAGGGTCGGTGGAAAGAAGGAAAAATTAAAAGAAAAGGCGTCTTGGTTAAAAGAAAGAAGTGAGCAGGGTTGTGTCCTTTAAATCCTGGATCCCCTTTCCGATGACTTTACTCCGTGTCCTTGAAAAACCCCCTAGGGCCCGGCCGGCGTGGCTTCGTGGTTGAGCATCGACCTATGAACCAGGAGGTCACAGTTCGATTCCCGGTCAGGGCACCTGCCTGGGTTGCGGGCTCCATCCCCAGTGGGGGTTGTGCAGGAGGCAGCCGATCCATGATTCTCTCTCATCATGGATGTTTCTATCTCTCTCTCCCTCTCTGAAATAAAACTATATTTTAAAAAAACCCACTAGGAACAAGGGTGGGGCCAGGAGTCCCAATGACCCCCAGCTCCTCAGGTTCCCCTCCTTGTGTAGCCCCCGCCCACGCAGGGCCAGGGCTGAATTTCCGTGACAAGGAATCCACTTATACTTCAGAGTGACAGCAAATTATGTGGCGGATCCTTATCAAGGCTCAATCGCTTGAAGACTTTTTAAAAAAAATATATTTCCTTATTGATTTCAGAGAGGAAAGGAGAGGGAGAGAGAGAGAGAAACATCAATGACGAGAGAGAACCACTGACCGGCTGCCTCTTGCACGCCCCCTACTGGGGATCGAGCCCACAACCTGGGCATGCGCCCTTGGCTGGAATCGAACCCTGGACCCTTTAGTCCGCAGGCTGAGACTCTATCCACTGAGCAAACCGGCCAGGGCAAGACTTTTAAACTGTAAAATGCTAAACGGGCCTCCCCTTAAGCGCAAAGGCCCTGCGGTCCAGGGCCAGCAGTTCCCACAATGCACCGCAACAGACGGGTTCCAGGAGCAGAACCCACACTCACGTCCAAGACAGGAAGCGCCAGCTGCTCGAAGGACGTCAGGTCCACCACGTACTGCCCGACCCGGCACTCCCGTGTTCCAGGCGGAGGCCCTGCCCTGGGGAGACAGTGAGTCCTGCAGAAAGGCCCCTGCACGCGTTTCTGGTGGTTGGCTACCCCACTGACCCCTGACCTTCCACGGAGGCCACGTCATCCTTCAACCCACCCCCAGCCCTGGCCAGGTGGCTCAGGGATGGGAGCATCGTCTCGTGCATCAGAAGGCTGGGGGTTCAATTCCTAGTCAGGGCACAGCACACACCTAGGTTTCGGGTTTGATCCCTGGTCAGGGTGTGTCCAGGAGGCAACCGATCGATGTTTCTTTTCTCTCTCTCTCTCTCTCTCTCAAAACAAACAAACAGCAGAAGTGTGCAGAGCTGAGAGCAGGGCTACCACTAAGGGTGCCCACCATCAGCCACGCTCTGGGGAGCTGCTGCACCGACCAGCCCAGGAAAGCATCGCGAGAGACAGGACTAGGATCACACGCGAGAAGAGCTTATCAGCCCGTGGAATAAGCTCTGAGTGAAAGACGGTATTTTTATACTCTGTTTTTCAGAGGATGACTTCAACCTGTTTTCTTGCTCCAAGACAGTGACGGCGAACCTATGACACGCGTGTCAGAGGTTTTTCAGACGATGACTTCAACCTGTTTTCTTGCTCCAAGACAGTGATGGCGAACCTATGACACGCGTATCAGAGGTGACACCGAACTCATTTTTTTGGTTGATTTTTCTTTGTTAAATGGCATTTAAATATATAAAATAAATATCAAAAATATAAGCCTTTGTTTTACTATGGTTGCAAATATCAAAAAATTTCTATGTGTGACACGGCACCAGAGTTAAGTTAGGGTTTTTCAAAATGCTGACACGCCGAGCTCAAAAGGTTCGCCATCACTGCTCTAAGAATTCCAAGGGCCTGAGATTCTTCCAGGCAGAAGAGAGCACGTGGCTCAACGCTGTGCCCAGGGGGAACGCACCACCCGAAAGGAGAAATCTCAGTACCCCACTCTAGACAGGGGTCCCCGCAGGCCGGACAACGTGACCACGTCGAATCCTATCCTCCTGCCTCCTTGCCTGACTTCTTGCGTGTAGAACCCATCGACGGGCACCCCAGAGGACTTTAAAACCTCGCTGGCTTTCTGGATCAAAGTTGTTTTCCCAACACCTGAGGAAAGAAAGAAAACCCCATTAAGTCCCGGCTGTCAGACCTGCCCCGTGCGCAGGCAGAGTGGGCTCCAAGGTGGGTCCAGGGGGGACAGCTGACCCTGGGAGAAATGCTAAGTGCCCAGGAGACCCACGTGGGCACTCACAGAATCCATAATCCGAGAAGGGAGATGGCCAGCTCCCAGAGCCCAGGCCGGCAGCCCCCACCCAAAACGC
>NW_005353435.1:147229-162443 GCF_000412655.1 Myotis brandtii
GGACAACTCTGAAGGAGGCATGGGTCCCGGCAGCTTCCTCAGGAGGAGGCCTTGCCAAGGGTTCCAACTGCCTGCCCCTCGGAGTCAGCCACAGCTGCAAAGGGGGATGCCCTGGTTGCACCTGCAGATGCCCGGCTGCACCTGCACAGCGTCAGAGTCATTGGTCCTGGCGAGTCCTGGGCATCTGGGTCTCCTTGGTTCAAAACTCCCTGGCAAGCCCATCGGGCCCTGGCTCAGTGGATGGGCGATGACCTAGGAACCAGGAGGTCACGGTTCGATTCCCGTCAGGGCACATGCCCGGGTTTCGGGCTCGATCCCCAGTGTGGGGCCTGCAGGAGGCAGCCGATCCGTGATTCTCTGTCATCATGGATGCTTCTCTCTCCCTCTCCCTTCTTCTCTGACATCAATAAAAATATATTCACCACCACCACCCCCGCCTGGCAAGAGTGGAGGGAATTTGGGGGCCGGTTGGAGAAGGTGCAAGAAGTACAGAATGGCAGTTACAAAATAGTCATGGGGAGGTACTAGTAAAAGTACAGCCTCGGGCAGTGATGGCGAACCTATGGCACGCGTGTCAGAGGTGACACCCGAACTCATTTTTTGGGTTGATTTTTCTTTGTTAAATGGCATTTAAATATATAAAATAAATATCAAAAATATAAGTCTTTGTTTTACTATGGTTGCAAAGATCAAAAAATTTCTATATGTGACACGGCACCAGAGTTAAGTTAGGGTTTTTCAAAATGCTGACACGCCGAGCTCAAAAGGTTCGCCATCACTGGCCTAGGGAATAGAGCCAGTAATACTGTCATAACTATGTATGGTGCCAGGTGGGTTCACTTCGTAAGATATGTAAATGTATTACCCACTGCTCTGTCTATCTGAATAGACAACATATCAAAATACTATTAAATGTCAACATACTATTGAGTGTCAACTGGTCGTGAGATATGTAAATGTATTACCCACTGCTCTATCTGAATAGACAACATATCAACATACTATTAAATGTCAACATACTATTGAGTGTCAACTGCAATTGAAAAATAAAAAACAGCCAAAAAAAACACAAACTGGCGATTCCTACGATCCACAGGGGGTGAGAACGCTCATCAGGCTGAGTCCCCTCTTCAGCTCTGCTAGGAAGACCAGGTCCCCCTCTTGCCTCCAGGCCCCGAGCGCGTGGACAAACGCAAGACCCAGCTGGGGGATCTCCCCGCGCCAAGAATGAAGGGGCTTCCCCCTCACGGAGCCACTCAACTCGGCGTTTCCGCCAGCGCGATGAAGTGGCCGTGGCCTGGGGCCAGATTTACCTGCAAACTCTTTCAGCCTAACACGTGTAGCGTGTGACTTGTGATCAATCATTCTCCACCCTGGCTGAGAAAGCAATTTCAGTGAGAGCGCGACTTAATTGGTTTGTGGCCACATGGGACCGCTGGGGACCGCCGTGTACACCGGTCAGGTGGCCTCTGTCTCTTGCTGTTTAAAAAGGAATCGTCTACAAACATTTAGACGTGTACCGTGTAGCCATCACCAGCACCTCTGCAACACTGATAAGGCATCGCTGGTAATGTAGGGCCCTGCACCTAGGTCAGTGATGGCGAACCTTTTGAGCTCGGCGTGTCAGCATTTTGAAAAACCCTAACTTAACTCTGGTGCCGTGTCACATATAGAAATGTTTTGATCTTTGCAACCATAGTAAAACAAAGACTTATATTTTTGATATTTATTTTTTTATATATAATGCCATTTAACGAAGAAAAATCAACCCAAAAAATGAGTTCGAGTGTCACCTCTGACACGCGTGTCATAGGTTCGCCATCACTGACCTAGGTTCGTCTTTCACTTCCATACAAGCTGCAATCAACAGCAGCTGATGTGCCCGGCCGGTGTGGCTCAGTGGTTGAGCATCCTCCTAGGAACCAGGAGGTCACGGTTTGATTCCCGGTCAAGGTACATGCCCGGGTTGTGGGCTCGATCCCCAGTAGGGGGCATGCAAGCAGCAGCCAATCAATGATTCTCTCTCATCATTGATGTTTCTCTCTCTCTCTCTCTCTCTCCCTCTTTCTCTCTCTCCCCCTCTCCCTTCCTCTCTAAAATCAACAAAAATCTATTTTAAAAAAGAACAAGGTTCTGAAGACAAGCTTCCTGAGTTGGAATCCCAGCTCCACTTAAAAAAAGAAAAAAGCGGAGAAAACAAAGGGAGGAGGGGTGGAGACTGACATGACACAGGGCTCAGAAATCAGTAGCTCTGTGAGTTTCTTTCAAAGGACTTCCCAGACTCCTTTCATGCCAAGGAAAATGGCAGAAATATGCACTTTTGCTCTAAATCTCTGTATTCTTTTGAACAGGATGTCCTCTCCCCAGTCCCCCTTCACATCGTAAGGGCTGACTTCGTTGCCTCTGGGCCAGAGTGAATGGGGCCGGAGGTCCCTGGGTTTCAGAGCTTCTGAGCACCCGTGTCGGCCTCCATGGATATTAATTCCTGGCAAGCTTCTCACGAACTCGAAGCCTGGAGTCCTCCTTAGAAAACCGAAGAGCTTTTCGAAACTTCCTCATCATCTCCTACTGTAATTTAAACAAGCAGACTTAAAATTCATGCTTTCCTTGCTTTACTTAAAACATATTTTGTTCAACTGCAAATTTGGGATGTGCACATGTTGCCTGTCTGCCAGGTCTCACAAACAAGCGGTAGTTTAATTACACAAACAAAGGCACTATTTTAAGTTGGGGAGAAAATTAATCTTCCCTTTCTTCTTATGTCTCAAAGCGGAGCCACTGTCCTCCGCTGAATTCACTTCCCTTAAAGCCCTCAGACTTGCTTTCCCAACCCCCCAAGTCTTTGGGATTTGGGGAGAAGTTTTAAAGGGATAGATAACTTTTATAAAGTGTTTTTCTCTAGCTCACTATGGTTTCCATTTTGAAACCGGAAGCTTCTGATACCAGTTCAGAAACGGAGTCCATTGTGTGTTGAGCTCAATGTTTAATGCTTTGCCGGCATTATCTCATTTAATTCACAAAACAGCACCACTGAGAAGAGCGCTTTTTATTTTTTAAATATATTTTTATTGATTTCAGAGAGGAAGGGAGAGGGAGAGAGAGAGAGAAACATCAATGATGAGAGAGAATCACGGATCGGCTGCCTCCTGCACGCCCCACCCTGGGGATCGAGCCCACAACCCCGGCAATGTGCCCTGACTGGGAATCGAACCGTGACCTCCTGGTTCATAGGTCGATGCTCAACCACTGAGCCACACTGGCCGGGCTGGCTGTATTTTAGGAGGCAGGTGAAGGGACATTTGCAGCATTAATTCCAAAGCCTCAACCTTCAGTGTCGCAGCTTGCACAATACATTCCTGATTAGGTTTCAATTGGGGAATTTTTTTGCATGTGTGTTTTTTTTAATAATTTGAAGAATTTACGCTGCACATTCGCGTGGTTCTGCTTGGACGGTATATCTATTACCCCCTACCCCGCCTCCCCCCATCACATTTCCTTCCCGTCCCGGACTTTGCTGACTCGTCCACTTCCACTTCGGCTCCTGTCTGACCTTGGCCATCCTGTCGCCTCCGTGCATCTCGGGTTTCCTCACCTGGAACATGAGAAAGCCCCCTGCCCCTCCGTGTGCCTGCGACGCCTCCCTGGGCTGCAATCCTCTCGTCCAAATGCTGAGAGAGGAGAAAGCGCCGGGGGCTGTTCAATGGCAAGTCACTCTGAGCTCACCAAGAAATATAGGTACAGCCCGGCCGGCATGGCTCAGCGGTTGAGGGTGGACCTATGAACCAGGAGGTCACGGTTCGATTCCCGGCCAGGGCACAGGCCCGGGTTGCGGGCTCCATCCCCAGGGTGGGGCGTGCAGGAGGCAGCCGATCAGTGATTTTCTCTCATCATTGATGTTTCTATCTCTCTCTCTTCCTCCCTTCTTCTCTGAAATCAATAAGAATATATTTACAATAATAATAACAACCAGCTAGGCTAGGTGGTCTTTAGAGCTTCTTCCAGGGCTGACCCTCTGTGGCTGTGAGAAGCGTCCTGACTGTGGGCAAACATCGCTGACCCAGGAAGTAGCACCAGCAGCTGCAAGTGCTGCCTGTGGCTGCATCCCCGAGGCTCGTGCGGAGAAGGACCGATCATCACGCCCAGCTCTCACCTCGGGGCCTTGCAAACAACGCAGCTGCCACTCAGCCACGTCCCTTCCCATGTCTCCTTAGGACTCAATCTATTTTCGAGTCCCAGAGGCACCGTGAACAGAAACAACAAGGCAGGCAGCTGCCTTGGAGAGAAACGGCACAGAAAACACATAGGAGGCAGTCACTCCCGCCACGAAAATGAGCCCAAAGGGAAGCATTTAGTACAACTGGCTGAGTTCAGAGCTAATTGTTGCTCCTGGAATTCCAGCCGCGCGCGGTGCTGGCCACTCAACACTAACGGACATCTTCCCTTTGTTCCCGCTGTTTCCTGGTACATTTGCCTTTTGTTTTTCTCTTTTTTAAAAAAAATATATTTGTATTGATTTCAGAGAGAGGAAGGGAGAGGGAGAGAGAGATAGAAACAACAATGATGAGAGAGAGTCATGGATCGCCTGCCTCCTGCACACCCCCTACTGGGGATAGAGCCTGCAACCTGGGCATGTGCCCTGGACTGGGAATCGAACCGTGGCGTCCTGGTTCATAGGTCGATGCTCAGCCACGGAGCCACGCCAACCCGGCTTGTTTTTCTCTTTGGGACATAACAGGAGGATTGCAATTTGGGTGCCAGTTGTTGTCAGTTTACAATGTTAATGTACAATTGTCTACCAGGTCACAGCAAGAACAAATGCTATCCACCAGTGACTTCATAACAGGAACAATGTCTGTTGGAAGCAGGGGGCAAAAGGTGGCCATGTCCACCTCGGGAGCATCCCCTCATGCAGAGTGACGGCTCGAGGACAGAGCGTGGGCGCATCAAGTCCAGAATCAGCCGAGTGAGGCTGTGAACGGGGCTGCCCCCAGTGACAGCTGCCTGACGAATGAGAAGGCCTGGACGGATGAGCCCGGGAGGAGGAGTGATGCTTGTTTGTGTGAGTGCTGACAGGGGACCAGCAAACTCGCTCTCCGTGGAGAATGACAGGCCGTGGCTGATACCGACAAATGCAGAGCGGGTGTCGAAAACGGGGGATTTGACTAGTTTGGGAATTCAGGGCTCCTCGTTGCCAGGGATGTGCAATCATGCTGGCTGACAAACACACAGAATCAAGCCAGTGGTGTCCCGAGATCTGAAGATCCATAGGTGCTTTGTGAAAATAATCATTAAAAACTCATTTCAAAGATCCCATCGGGACAGAAAATTAGCGTGTTACGTGAGTTAGCTGGGATCTGTGTCTTAGGACTGGGAGCCAGCGGTTACCTCATGGTATTTAATGAGTTCATCGGATCAGCTCCCCGTGGTTGGGAATGCATGCCCATGTCCGCACGTCACCTTTGCCCCTAGGAGGCAAAATCCTTCTGCCAACATTATCTTGTTGGTCGAGAAAACACCACCCTGTGTGTGGTCACCCACCATCAGAGAACCTCTACCTGCCGAAAGGAATGGGCACAGGCCTGCCCCCTAGGGAGGAGCAGCAATGGCACAGACAGCCGCCTGGCATTTTCCTGGGGGCTCCAAGGCCGCTCAGGTCTGCAGAATCCATTCTAGGAACAGTGGCCCATACCCCGGAGATCCCATTGGACTACTATCTGGCCATCTTGTCAACCTTCCCCTTCTATTTAGCTTCCTTCTTCCGCCTCCCCTGAACACACCAGCCTCTTCCCAGAGAGGTTATTAGCATTCACTCCTGACAGACACGATCCTCTCCTGGTGTGTTTTAAAAAATATTGTTATTGATTTCAGAAAAAGGAAAGGAGAGGGAGAGAGAGATAGAAATATCGTGATGAGAGAGAATCATCAATTGGCTGCCTTCTGCACGCCCTCTACTGGGGATCAAGCCTGCAACCCGGGCATGTGCCCTGACCGGGAATTGAACCGTGACCTCCTGGTTCCTAGGTCGACGCTCAAACACTGAGCCACACTAACTGGACCATAAATGCCTTTTGAAGATCACTGGGGTCTGTTCTATTACTGAGAGTTTTGCCTGGGGGGTTGGCTCCTCTACCTCCCTCACTGCCTCCTGCGGGAGAAACCTGGTCTGCCTGCCTGGGGACCTCACTCCCCTGTGGAGAAATCCTGGCTCTGGGAAGCTTCGCTCGTCTGCCCATTGGCTAGAGTTCTTTGGAACTAAAAAGACTCTCAGGATCTTTGTCTGAAGGGCCCTTTGCCCACTGTGCTTTAAAGCTTCTTAGGGCCCGGCCGGCATGGCTCAGTGGTTGAGTGTCGACCTATGAACCAGGAGGTCACGGTTCAACTCCCGGTCAAGGCACGTGCCTGGGTTGTGGGCTCGATCCCCAGTGTGGGGCGTGCAGGAGGCAGACGATCCATGATTCTCTCTCATCATCGATGTTTCCATCTCTCTCTCCCTCGCCCCTCCTCTTTAAAATCAATAAAAATATATTTTAAAAAATAAAACTTCTTAGGGACCACTCAGCTCCGGGAATTCCACCAGCAGCCCAGCTCCTCGCTGGATCTCTGGGCTTCAAGTGTCAGAGAAAGCGATCCTCCGGTCTCTCTCCCACTTTGGACCAAATGTGAGCATCCTCCGCTGCTCAGTTGAAAACCAACCGTGCCCCGTCTCGCTCCCTTCTCTCTCGTATTCATTTCCTCTGGCCCCTCTTCCCACTGGTCCCCTCTCTGTTCTTTTGTCCCTGTCAGGCTCACAGGCAATTTCATTTACTGGCTGGCTTCTCCCAAGGGCAATGGCTCTCCACTCTGTCTGTAAATCACAATTACCTGGAGAGATCTGAGAAAATAGCGATGGATGCCTGGCCTGCATCCCCCCAAGTGCTATGTAATTGGTGCCGAGTGGGCCCCAGGCACTGACAGCTGTAACCGCTCCCCAGAGCTTCTCACAGGCAGCGGAGTGTGGAAAGCCGGCCTCAGGGCGTCCTTCCAGGAGGAGGACTGGCAGGTGCAGTGGCTGCAGGTGCCGGGGCGGCCTGCTGACCCCACCCATTCACGGGAGAGCCAATCGCCCGCCCCCGATGCCATTACAAGTGATTTCCCACCCTATTGGCAAACATCCTCAAATCCATCCCGAGAGAACAAAAGCAGAAAATTACAGAATGACAGTCCTTTAGCATGTTTCAGTTCATTCCACTGCAATTTGTGTACAATTGCTACACCCCCCGATTTCAGACTTGACTTACATATTCTATCAAGAACGGGAAATAAAATACCTAAAATATTAATTAAAACAAAGTCTTCATATGTCCATCTATAGTCCTCTGCTGTGTTCTATTATTTAGCGCTTCACTCTCCCTCACTCTCTTTCTACCATTTTTAAACATTTCTCTACAAAATGGTTTGCCAAAATTAATTCATGAGCTCCCAGGCTCGTTTCTCTTTTTGTCTAATCCACAGAGTAGTTCTCGTGTAGGGCCGTTTTATAATTTTCAATAGCCCCAAATACTCACAGAAAGAACTATGAACCAGGAAGTCACAGTTTGATTCGGGCCAAGGGCACATGCCCGGGTTGCGGGGTCCATCCCCAGTGTGGGGCGTGCAGGAGGCAGCTGATCCATGATTCTCTCATCACTGGTGTTTCTCTCTCTCTCTCTCTCTCTCTCTCTCTCTCTCTCTCCCTCTCCCTTCCTCTCTGAAATAAAAAAAAACTATATATATAAAAGCCTAAGCGACTGTCCGACCGTCCGACCAGCTGATAGCTATGACACGCACTGACTACCAGGGGGCAGACGCTCAACGCAGGAGCGGAATCCACAGGCATGGAAACATGGAACAGACTGATGAATCTCAGAGGGAAGAGGAGAGGGGGGAGGGCGGGAAGAGATTAACCAAAGATCTTATATGCATACCAGAGGCCCAGTGCATGGATTCACGCACCAGTGGGGTCCCTTGGTCTGGCCTGTGGGGATCAGGTCGAAACTGACGCTCCAACATCCCTGGAGGGGTCCCGGATTGCGAGAGGGCGCAGGCCAGGCCGAGGGACCCCACCGGTGCACGAATCCGTGCACCGGGCCTCTAGTACAATAAAATAAAAGCCAAGCCTGTCCACCTCTAACTCATACTCGTCCAGCTCGTCCACACAGACCCAGCACTGTCACTGTCACCTGGTAAAGGTGTCAACCTGGTCCCACTGAGCCGGAAAGCAAACCAACACTGCTCCCTAGGACAACTGCTTCGTTTTGCCTTTTAAAAAGCACAAACCCTTTAAAGGCTTATGCAGGTCTTTCCGAGAGGGTCCGCTCAGTGAAACCCCTGGGTTGCCGTCCGCACGTCTACACAGAAGCTGAAGAACTTTCAGAAACGCATAATGAAGACCCGGAGGGGAAGCCAACGTTCAAGATTGAACATGAGCTTCCAGGGCACAAGGGACCGAGAGCTGCCAGCAGGGGCTCACAGGGGAATTCCCGAGACCAATGAGGTGTGAGCAGAGGCAGTGTTTTTGGAAAGGGAGAGGAATAGAGGGGTCCCTGCGGGTATAAACAACGCCAATTAAAGGACCAGAAAGGAAAAGAAGATGCTATTGCCAGCCAGAGGGAAAAAAGGACGAAAATGCCCTTTTATTGTACTGTCAGGAGAAAAATGAGTCCCAGAGAGGATCGTTCTAAACCCATCAAGAAATGAAGGGAGAATTAGATCAACAAGCCCATTAGGAAGCTAAGACAGGGAAATGTCTGCCGGGGGAAGAGCCACGGGAAAGTAGAACCATTTATAAACACATTTATCCGAGAGACTTGGGCTACCAGGAGTTGTAAAGATCGAGAGAGGAGACTGTCAGTGAGCAAACAGTCTGGGATGTGAAAAGCTTGGTGTGATTAATGTTTACCCCTCCGACCGCGTCCTAGATCAGAAGGCTCCCCGTATATTTCCTGCCCAAGATGTCGATTTCTGGAGTGTGCAGGCGTTATTTTGAGTTATCAAAACAATCCAGCCAGTGTTTCACCCATTCCCACACCCTGTGTCCCTAGCAACTTTCCTAAAAAACAGCGTGAGTCCTGAGTTTGGAAGGAACAACGAAGACCCTGGCAGGTGTCAATGGGCAATTTGCACCGTTTCCCGGAGGTCACGAGGCCTCTCTGAGGTCACAAGGCCTTTGCTCCACGTGACTGACTGCGACTCCCTGGTCTGACCCCGGGGGTCGGCCTCGGGGAACTCCCCACCTAAGGAAGGCTGTACTCCACCACCTTCTTCAAGCACGCATCCTGCTCACTGCCTTGTCTGACTGTAGTGTTTATTCACCTCGGGGCCAGGCTGTGACCTACTAGCATTACACGGTTATGAAATCAATCGTGTGCATCCCAGCCAGCATAAGAAAAGGAATGAAACAGCCCTACCTGGTCTGGCTCAGTGGATAGAGCGTCGGCCTGCAGACTGAAGGGTCCTGGGGTCGATTCCGCTCAAGGGCACGCACCTCGGTTGCAAGCTCGATCCTTAGCCCAGGTCGGGGCACGTGCTGGAGGCAACCAATCGATGTGTCTCTCTCACATTGCTGTTTCTCTCTGTCTTTCCCTCTCCCTGTCTCTAAAAAAGAAATAAACAGAATACAAAAGTAATTTCAACCACATCAAACGTTACATTATTTTGTATGTTGTTTTGTGGCAGCCATGTGCATGTGCAGGGGAGTGTGTGTGTGTGTGTGTGTCATCACATGACACATATTCCCTACTTGCATAGAATGTTGGAAAGCCAGTACACTACGTCATGCTCTCAGAGGCTCCTCCAGGGTTGCCCCAACTCTAGCCTCTCTGTCCTCTGACTTGTCCTGCAGCCTACTGCAAAGCTTATCGTCTTTTTTCAAAAAATATATTTTTATTAATTTCAGAGAGGAAGGGAGAGGGAGAGAGAGATAGAAGCATCAATGATGAGAGAGAACCACTGGTTGGCTGCCGCCTACACGCCCCCTACTAGGGATTGAGCCTGCAAACCAGGCCTGTGCCCTGACCGGGAATCGAACCGTGACCTCCTGGTTCATAGGTCAACGCTCAACCTCTGAGCCACACCGGGCAGCACCGTTAAACGCTTTTAATCCAGCAAGCTCCTCTGGATCTGGATCTACTGTCTCCATCCAAACTGTTTCCACTGCCAAAGTTTGGTTCCAGCTGCCTTTTGCACAGACCTGGACATAGTCGCCTGCGGTCCGTGTTCATTCTGACTCTTGTACTCCCGCTCCCCCTGGCGACACAGTTTTTGCTTCTCCCCCCCTTGGACCTGAGCCTACCTCCCCACCCCTCCCTGCAGACCACACGGCCTGTGTGTGGCCACAGGGTCCTATCCCCGTCCCCTGCCCGCTTCCTGCTCCAGGTCTGCAGGCAGAATTCCTCTCGGCAAAGGACTGCCCGGCCAGCGTCCTTTGTTTAGAATGTCCCCGGGGCCTGCGCTTCCATCACTGCACTTGAAAGCCTATTTCACAGTCTAGTAGGTCTTGCTGTCTAGGGAATTTTTCTTAACTTCTTCGAAAAAATGTCCTTTTCTTCATTTTAATCTATTACTCCTAGTTATACCACAGATACCATCATAAATAACATGTCAAGTTTTGGCAAGTATATATCTATCTTTCCCTCATTTAACTGAAGACTGTATTTACATGAATCCTCAGCTGCCCTGGAGGGTTTGGCTCGGAGCATAGAGCGTCGGCCTGCAGACCTAAAGGTCCCGGGTTCAATTCCGGTCAAGGGCACGTACCTCTGTTGCGGTCTCCTCCCCGGCCCGGGCCCTGGTTGGGGCTCGTGCAGGAGGCAACCCATCGATGTGTTTCTCTCACATCCATGTTTCTGTCTTTCCCTCTCTCTTCCACAGACTCACCATAAAGGCAGCTGGGGTCTGACGGGAGAACGGGCTCTTTCTCTCGCTGGAATAACCCAGGAATGAACAGGGACTGTCCCATCAGATGACCTGATTGCATTTGATTTCCTTCTGGCTTCGTCCTAGAAGGAAACAGAAATATTTAAGTAAAACAGTTGTATAAATTATGACATATTTTCTTTACCATAAACATGTCACCCAAAGAAAATGAATGGAATCTGAGCAAGATTATGAGATGTTTAACACAGCCTTCTAGAAGGTTACTTAGGCAATAAAAAAGAAGTTTAAAGCACATCTCTAGCCCGGCCAGTGTGGCTCAGTGGTTGAGCGTCTTCCTATGAACCAGGTCACGGTTTGCTTCTTGGTCAGGACACATACCCAGGTTGCAGACTCGATCCCCAGTAGGGGGCGTGTAGGAGGCAGCCAATCAATGATTATCTCTCATCAGTGATGTTTTTATCACTCCCTCCCTCTTCCTCTCTGAAATCAATAAAAACATCCTATATAATAAAACCCTAATATGCAAATCGGCCAGTCACTATGATGCCCACTGACCACCAGGGGGCAGACGCTCAACACAGGAGCTGCCCCCTGGTGGTCAGTGTGCCCCCGGAGCGCCGCTCAGCCAGAGCCCGGCTCAAGGCTGGCGAGCGCAGTGGTGGTGGCGGGAGCCTCTCCCGCCTCCGCTGAAGGTGGGCAATAAGGAGCGAGGGGTCCCAGACTAGAGAGGGTGCAGGCCGGGCTGAGGGAACCCCCCAGTGCATGAAATTTTTGCACCGGGCCTCTAGTATTTAATAAATAAGTAAAGCACATCTCTAGCCACAGAATGTATCACACCGCAGTGAGGAATAAGCAAGGAAAGGCTAAGAATACCAAGTGGCAAGTTGTACAAATAACACATCCATCTGTGTGTTAGCCAGACATCATCCCTGTGTTTCATGGTTCTAGTAATAGCCTGACAGTTGAAAACATTCCTGCCCAAGCCAAGTGTTTTGGGAGGCAAGACTTGAGTTTTTAACCACATTATTAAGCGATGAGTCTTCGGGTCTTAGAGCAAAGCACTGAGGCTTTGAAATGATTTTCCTGGGACTGCAATAAAGGCAACCATTTGATTACCAGTTGCACTGCTTTTCCGTTGGGGTTTCGTGTCTTTCTTTTGTCTTACTTGGGCATATATAATGGGAAACATGGCTGTAATTATCCCCAAGGGCTGAAACTCTAATCTCCACCGTGTAATTGAAATTTCCTCTCAAGCAAAGTGTTTTTCCTGGATCCTCCCCAGCGTAAGAACATCTGAATGCTGATCGTTCCCCGGGGGAAAGGAATATATATTCTCTCTCCCTCTCTAAGATGATTCCTTCCATTTCCATTGCCACTTATTGTGAACCTCTTAAGCAAATACCACTCGCTCTTCCCCACTTGACTATTTAAGTATCTATGGGTCGAACAGACATTTATCAAGTGTAGCTGTACCCGAATACACGGAGTTGTGTGAAAAGCTGGGTACACAATGGGGAATGAGACACTTGTCAGTCTCTGTCATCAAAGAGGGTACAGCCTCGTAGCCGATTTGGCTCAGTGGATAGAGCATCAGCCTGTGGACTGAAGGGTCCCGGGTTCAATTCCGGCCAAGGGCACATGCCTGGGGTTGTGGGCTTGATCCCCAGTAGGGGGCGTGTAGGAGGCAGCCGATCAATGATTCTCTCTCATCGTTGATATTTTTCTCTCTCTCTCCTTTCCTCTCTGAAATCAATAAAAACATACTTAAATAAAGAAGAGAGAGATAGTTTAGGAAAATAGATACTTTTATTTTTATAAGATAAACAACTTAAGTCTTACCAGATTACAGGGTGAGTTCATGATCAACACTGTCAGATTTAATGCAGAACACAAAAAATCAAAGAAATGACAAGCATATCTCTTAAAAAGAATTATTCACATTATTTATGGACTAAAAATAGTTATTAAAAATTGTTTCACTAACCATATACATAGGTTATAAAAAATTAAATGCTTTAAAATAAAAAGGAACACATTTTACACCGTATATCCTGGGAGTTTATTTACTAGTAATTCGCAAATATCTTTGCATTGCTCGGAAATATTTAGTGAAGCAATTTCATCGCTGTCTTCTTCAAAGCGTTCGGATTTACTGCCTTCTGACAAATTCGATGGCAGATAAGAACTCACTTGGGATGTCCGAATTGACTGGCTTCTTTCTAAAGACCTGCAATCAGTTCTTATTTTCATAGCGCCGTCTTCACCCGTCTTTGTAACTTTAGAAGGATTCACGCTATTTTGGTCCAACTGGTTTTCTTTTTCCTCAGTCCAACATGAAGATAAGTCACTGGTAGAGATAGTAGAGGCTTCCTCCAAACTTTCATCTCGAGTCTTCGAAACATGAAATCTTTTAGATGAGTGCACTGGCGATCCGGCTGAAAAAGGTGGGGTAGGAATAAAACTCTGTTCATGGCTGTTTTTCCTTATGGACAATCTTGTTGCACTAGACTTACTGTTATATTGACTATGTTTTGGATTTTCTGCCGACGAACTCCTATCATGAGCCTGTAAAATTCTACTGGTATCGTCAGTACAGAAATCTTCAGAGTAGCAAGGGCTGGTGAAGTCATCTGAATAGTTTAGTTCTGAGATGCTTTCAGAGCGACTATATTGACTTGGTTGACTTTCATTCGCATCAGCAGTAAGAACGTCATTATCGGTGGTTTTGTCTTCTGTATCTTTATCTCTTACAATCTTGTCAACAGCTGCAACCTGTTGGAAAACAAATGGACTCTGGACTTTCATGTCCACTTTTCCTTCCAAAATATTTGTCTGAGCAAATCTTTCTGGAACAATGGGATTTGCAGGACTCACAATGTCTTTCAATGAACCATCATTGGTTTGATTTTCACCACCATCAACTGTCTTTTCGGTTGCACATTTCAGTTGCGTTTCTTTGGTTGTGCTGGGGCCATCAACAACTCCACTCATTACCTTTAAAGAATCGCAATTTTCAGCGAAAGATGTATCTGCTTCTAAATACTTATCTTTAGGCAACTGGTGTGGCTTCTGGTGTTGTTCTGCAAAGCCTAGTACTTTAACTTTGGATGATGGGATTCGGGGTTTTGCACCGAACATTTGCACTTGCATCTTTCTATACTGTTCTCGCTTTTCATGTACCACCAACATACTGGGATTTGTTTGCTTTAAACGTAGCTTAAGTGTATTTGTTAAGCCATAGAGTAGCTTACCCCTGGGAGCCTTTTTGGAGGGAGCACCATGGTTCTTTTCAAAATATTTACCTGTCTTAAGATTTTCATCTTGGTTCTTTTTATACTGAAGGCTCACTGGCTTTTCATCCCCCCCGACAGGAAACTTCTCTTCCTTTGATTCAGATTTAGCTGTGGATTTGGCAGAAGATTCTGGTGACCTCTTATCCTCAGTTCTATATAACCAGGCTAAGTGAGGGTGGATATGCATAGGGCTTTCGACAGGTTGGTTGTATAACATGGACAACTCAACCAACAAAGCATTTAACAAAGGCAACTGCCTTATGGTATTCATCCTATTTTGCTCGGTTTGAGGGTGACCTGTACTTTGATGACTTGCTTCTACGTCCTGAGCAAGTGGAGGATTAATCGCCGCAGGAGTCTCACGTGCTGCAGAATTTGTACCGTTTAGAACATGAATATGTGTTGGGGGACTGAAAATTTTTTTTTCTGGAAAAGTACCATCCAATTCCTCAGATCCATTCGCTTGAGGCTTAATGGTGACTGTGCCCCGTAGGGGAGGCCTTTTTTCTGGGGTCACGTGGGTGTAATACAGGGGAGGAGGGCAAATTGTGTTCGTCTCAAGTTCCAAGTCTGTGACTTCCTGGTCTGGGGGGCTAATCCTGCCCACACCGCTAGCATTTGAACAGACAGACTTGGTTTTGCCGTTCTCCACAGACCCAGTGCTACCTGCGTTGGCCTCATGGTGGAAAACGACTTTCTTCAAATCCCTCTGTGCCTGCCGGCTGTTAAAACTCTTCGGAGGCCCATCAGGATCCCTTGGACTTGGGTCCGAGTTTGGCTGCGGTAGCTGTCTCTCCTGCTGGGCTGGGGAGCTGCCCTCCACGGCCCTCCGTACCCCCCCGTCTTGCACCCCACCCGCCGTGGAAGGGACTGGCCGCTCCAGATGGCCCAGCAAGCTGCTGCCCAGGTCAGTCAGGCGGTAGGCCAGCGAAATGTCGCCCACCCGCTCCCCCACGTGGTTGTGCAGAGGAAAGCGTCCTCGATGCCCGTGGGAGCAGCAGGAGGCGGCCGGCCCCAGGACCTGGAGG
>NW_005353435.1:162583-169696 GCF_000412655.1 Myotis brandtii
GGGGCGGCGGCGGCGGGGCCCCCGGGAGGGTACACCAGCAGCGTGGGGAAGTCCAGCAGGCGAAAGGCCACCGCGGGGCACAGGGAGCGCGAGGATGCCTCCCCCTCCTCCTCCTCTTCTTCCTCTTCTTCCTCCTCCTCGACTACGGGCTGCGGCGGCGGCCCGGCTTCCAGACGCACCCAGTCTACCAGCAGCTCCAGCGAGAAGAGCCGCTCGGACAAGGGGGCCGCCATTGCTGTTGCCCTGGGAGACGCTGACGCCGTCTCTGCAAATCTCGGGTGTCGCGAGAGCGGGGAGAAGCGGCGCCTGCGCATGCGCGTCCGGGCTGCTGAGACGGAAGGGGCCGCCCCCGGAGGTCTGCACTGTGGCTGTTGCAGGGATTTTCGCCGCTGAATGTAGTTGGCCGTGGAGACCTGTCCTCGTGCAATTGCTGATGTTAATACCAAGGCCCCGAGTGGCAGCCGCAACAAAAGCATGTTTTATTTTTTGCTTTGGTCATGCTTTTAGCACTGCAGACCCCGTGCAAGTTTTAGTGTCAGGTCAAACCTGTCTGAAAAATATTAAATCGGGGCTCCCTTTCCAGACCCCAGGCTACGGAGGGTCAGTGAACTGTCTGCAGTCGCCTCCGTCTGGGTAATGAAGGTAGCACTGAGGTAGATGATCATGATCTCTCTCATCGTTGATGTTTCTTTCTCTCCCTCTCCCCTCCTCTCTGAAATCAATAAAGACATAAAAAATAAAAAGTTTATTATAAGCAGCAACAAAAGCAAAAAAACATGAAAATATTCACAGCAAGCCCTAACCGGTTTGGCTCAGTGGATATATATATATATTGAAAATTTGAAAAGGTCTTGAGTTAAACTTTAAAGAGAGAGCTCAAGCCTGAGATCTGTGAGAGGAAGAGTATTCTGGGCGGAGGGAAAGCAGCTGTAAATCCAGCCCCGAGAATAGGAAACCACACGTATGAAGGAGGAAAGAGCACATGGTTCAAGGGTGAGGAAACAAGGGTGAGGCCCTCACAGGTTTGGCTCAGTGGAAAGAGCGTTGGCCTGTGGACTGAAGGGTCGCAGGTTCTATTCCAGTCAAGGGCACATGCCTGGGTTGCGGGCTCATCCCCAGTGGGGGGCGTGAAGGAGGCAGCCGATCAATGATTCTCTCTCCTCATTGATGTTTCTGTCTCTCTCTCCCTCTCCCTTCCTCTCTGAAATCAATAAAAATATACTTAAAAAAAAAAAAAAAGAAAGAAGGGTGAGGAAGTTGGCTGGGATTTAGTCTTAGAGATTCCTATATTATTTTAAAATGGGGTCACTGTGTACTCACTGTTTTATGATATGTATATATATCATGGTGTTACCTGGTGACAAGGGTACCTACAGAGCCAATTCTCAAGACATGATAAATACATGCATATTTTAATTAAATAAAAAAAACACCTTTAGATGTAAACTGTGCCCTCAAATAGCTGGTGGAAAGTTAGAGAAGTCAATTAAAATGCAATCTATATACAGCCTAGCTGGTTTGGCTCAGTGGATAGAGCGTCAGCCTGTGGACTGGAGGGTCCCAAGTTTGATTCCAGCCAAGGGCATGAAAAAGAAATTAAGAATATAGTATATGCATAATACATACATACAAAAGGAGAGGAGGAGGGACCTCTGCTGTCACTATGCAGAACCACCTCTTTATCCCCACACTGGCCAGGCTAACTCAAAGCCTTTTTGAAGTCCTTTCCTGGCCGTCCTGGCTGGAGTGGCCTTTCCCTGTTCTGTAGTATTGTCCTCACGCACATGTCATGGCCCTGGTTCTCTATAAGCTCCTTGATAGCGTTCTTTCTTACAGGGAACACAGTGCATTGCTTCTGTTCATGGGATGTGTACATATGTGGTGTACGTGTAAATGAAGAATCTAATCCCTTCTAGGCCTTGCTTGTGTAGAACACACAGTTTGGGGAGTATCTGAGCTAAAAACAATGTGAATATTGACAAGAAAGCTCTGATTCCTCCCCATGTGCAGCATGCTCTGTGTGGAGTAGAGTTTTTTGTTTGTTTGTTTTTAAATATATTTTATTGAGTGCTCTGTGCGAGTAGAGTTTTTTGTTTGTTTGTTTGTTTTTAAATATATTTTATTGATTTTTTTACAGAGAGGAAGGGAGAGGGATAGAGAGTTAGAAGCATCGATGAGAGAGAAACATCGATCAGCTGCCTCCTGCACACCTACTACTGGGGATGTGCCCGCAACCAAGGTACATGCCCTTGACCGGAATTGAACCTGGGACCCTTCAGTCTTCAGGCCGACGCTCTATCCACTGAGCCAAACCGGCGAGGGCCAGAGTAGAGTTTCATGAAGCCGAAGACAACTTCACAGAACTCGTGGGCCTTTTCGAAGAGACCCCACTGCGTCCCATGGGCCTTAGATTGCGCAGTGACGGTTGACTGATCCGTGGCCTTCGGTTGTTAGATTAAAGGAAACAGGATTAAGTGCTGTTCTCTCCAGGACCATTTTGTTATGCGGGGTCTCTGCAGGTTTCCTTTTGTTCGGGGAGCAGCAGGTGTGAACATTCACTGAGGAGGGCTCGGGGCCCAGCCGACGGCAGGGGGCGGGCCCTGCTGCAGCCACAGCTGGGCTTGCCCACGATACCCTGCGATGGTGAGTTCTGCTTCTTTTCAACGGTTATTGGAAATGTATGCAACCCCAGCAGGAAGCAGGGATCCGGCCCCGCTAAAAATAGACTCCATGTTCACGTAGCCTAGACTTTCTAGAATCAGCGCTCCCTCTCTTTGCAACCTCAGCCTTCTCTTTTGTTTCTCTGCTTCCCCCCCTGCAAAGCCTGACCAGTGATCGGGCAGCACTCCTTGCCATCAATAGAGAGACTGGATATATAGGGCTGGCCACTCAGCTCATTCCCCAGGCCCCTCCTGAAGGAGCAGGGTCACACCTCACACCCATTAGGATGGCTGCTGTTGCTGTCACAGAAAATAAAATGACGTGTTGGCCAGGTTGTGTAGAAATTGGAACCCTGTGCACTGTGGATGGGATTACAAAATGGTGCAATCACACCCGGCCGGCGTGGCTCAGTGGTGGAGCATCGACCTGTGAACCAGGAGGTCACGGTTTGATTCCCGGTCGGTCAGGGCACGTACCCGGGTTATACGCTCGATTCCCAGTAGGGGGCGTGCAGGAGGCAGCTGATCAATGATTCTCTCTCATCACTGATGTTTCTCTCTCTCCCTCTCCCTTCCTTTCTGAAATCAATAAAATATATTTTAAAAATAAAGAGAAACCCAGAGCCAATGAAACAGAAAACATGCTGCACCTGGGGTTCTGATGAGGCCACAGAGCCGGACTGACCCAAGTGTCAAGGGAATAACTGTCCAGGAATCCTCTCAGCACTTTCTAAAGCATAAACCCTCCGGGCTTAGGACATTTCATTTAGAATTCTGGTCAGATCCGGTTAGATCCATTTCAGAGATTCCGTTGATGGGATTGTAAGGTTATTTGCAACTGGGGGAAGGTGGGTTAGGAAAACCCACTGCAGGCCTAGTCGCCCCCAACGGCCCTCCCCTGCCGGCTTTTCTTCCCCCCCAAAACAAGAAGACAAAGTTATGTTTCTAAAGAAGGGTCTTTGTGTTATGATTCTAGGCTTTTTAAAAAATATTTTTTATTGATTTCAGAGAGGAAGGGAGAGGGGGAGAAAGAGAGAGAGAGAGAGAGAGAGAGAGAGAGAGAGAGAGAGAGAAACATCAGTGATGAGAGAGAATCATTGATTGGCTGCCTCCTGCACGCTCCACACTGGGAACTGAGCCCACAACCCGGGCATGTGCCCTGACTGGGAATTGAACCGTGACCTCCTGGTTCCTAGGTTGATGCTCAACCACTGAGCCACACTGCTGGGCTGATTCTAGGTTGTTTTTTTTGTTTGTTTTTTTAAAAAATATATTTTATTGATTTTTACAGAGAGGAAGGGAGAGAGATAGAGAGTTAGAAACATCGATGAGAGAGAAACATCAATCAGCTGCCTCCTGCACATCTCCCACTTGGGATGGGCTGGCAACCAAGGTACATGCCCTTGACCGGAATCGAACCCGGGACCCTTCAGTCCGTAGGCCGACGCTCTATCCACTGAGCCAAACTGGTCAGGGCTGATTCTAGGTTTTTTAACGTTGGTTCAGTACCGTGCGGGAGGGGTGGGGTGGGGGACCTTTCTAAGAATACACCAGAGGTTCCAGCCAGGGTGACACCAGCCTGGAAGCAAATTAATAAGTGAAAGCTTTGCCTCTGAAATAACCTCAAAGCCATTTCCAGGGATTCTAAGTTTAGCCAACGTGTGCCTTTCATGTCAGCCTGAAATCTAAAGTTCAGCTATTTGTGGTAACCAGATATTTCAAAGGGTAGAGTTTACAGGAGTGGAAACTATTAACCCAGCCGATCGTGGCCCAGTTCTCGGGAGCATATATTTGGAAGGAGACAGGTCACTGTAGCAGCAAACAATGCCACCTGGAATGGGAAGACCACAGTGCCAGCTCTGTTCTTCCTCTCGTGACCATGGGCAAGCCAGTCAAACACTTGAGGCTGCGGATGCCAAAGTGGGCGTGTCCTTGGGGTGACCCACTGGGGTGAGGAAGGGCGATATCGGAATATCCCATTATACATATTTTCATGGGATCATTTAAAATTTTAGTATGTGTGTTGTGCATTACAAAGCACATTAAACTGGACTAAATAGTACATAAAAATGATTCAGGATGTAGATGACCATTTAAAAAAATATATAAATGTTTTTATTGATTTCAGAGAGGAAGGGAGAGGGAGAGAGCGATAGAAACATCAATGATGAGAGAGAATCATGGATTGGCTGCCTCCTGCACACCCCTTACTGGGGATCCAGCCCGCAACCCAGGCATGTGCCCTGATCTGGAATGGAACCGTGACCGTCTGGTTCATGGGTCGAAGCTCAACCACTGAGCCACACCGGCCAGACCAGTTTTCCCTTTTCTCTATCCGCTTGGCAGTCCCTTCTCCGAAGGGGAAACACAAATGTTTTATCATGTTTTTTAAAACTCAAGGAGTTCAGACTAACAGCAGCAAATGCCCTCTACAGACACTTCCAACGAGCCACCGAACCCCCTTCCTGGGAGGGTCTAGATTAGCTTCAGAAACAGAAGTTCTCGCCAGAGATCCCCCATATAGGTCTCCTTGGTCGCCTCAGAGTGAATACCCCCAAAATAGAAACCACTTTGAAGCAACTGGGGTGGGGGGAGCAGGGCCCAGGAGCAAATCTCTTGTAAGACAACTTTATTAACACGAAATCCCTCCCAGGCCCTCCTCCCCACGGTCAGGGCAGATGCCTTTGAAAGTCCCCCCACAGCGGGGCGACGCCTGAAGGTTTCTCCCCGCCCTGCACGGGGTTTGCAGAAACTACACAAGCCGTTTCCCCTGCATTTATCAAGCGAGAAGTAATTGAAAACAGCAGGTAGTTGGGCCTGTCACCGGGAGAGGTCTGTTTGCCAATTGATACACAGAGGCTGAAGCTGGGTGTGTGCGTGTGTGTCGGGGTGGAGGGGGGGGGGGCGTTCAGGCTCAGCAAATCCCAGGTGAGGCTGGGGAACTGGATTCCTACATCTTCAGACTATTTGCATCCACCCAGGAAAGAACTGCTGGAGAATGGAATCTCGGAGGAAATTTGTTTTGCTTCTAAATACTTGCTGGATGGAACATGAGCAGGATGGTTTGGGAAGGTCTTGCTTCGCTGTCCATCGAAGAAAATCCTCGTTCTGTCTAGGAAGCCAAGATTCAAAACCAAACCAAACCAGAACAAAAGGGAATGCAGCAATGAGATTCAGGAACACAGTAGGAGTAGCGTATCTCTCAGGATTCCCCGTCTTATTCCCAATGACAGTCTTGGAAACCGCAGTCTCACAAATTCTTATGATGCCCAAGGCGTTCTAATCCAAGGGCAGCTAGCCTATGTGCTGGAGGCTGCCTCTGACGTACAACTATGGCACATACATGGCTTGTCCCACCTTTTCCCCTGGTGTGAGGTTAAAGACAAGATGGTTACCACAATGGAGACCAAGGAAGTGTCTTTTTTCTTTTAAATATTTTTATTGATTTCAGAGAGGAAGGGAGAGGGAGCAGGAGAGAGAGAGAAACATCAATGAGGAGAGAGAATCACTGATCTGCTGCCTCCTGCACGCCCCACACGGGGGATCGAGCCTACAGCCCAGGCATGTGCCCTTGACCAGGAATTGAACTGTGACCTCCTGGTTCATAGGTTGACGCTCAACCACTGAGCCACGCCGGCCGGGCTCCGCCTTCCTTTTTATTGTGATGGTCTCCATGCCTCATGTCTGGGGTCCTTGCTTGTCCATTTACATCTGGAGCGGAAGCATGAGACTGATCAATGCCTGGAGGAGCCCGTGAGGATCTGTTCTTCCCTGAGGAGGAGCCGCTGCTAACGATTTCCACGTGTGGTCCTCTCGTAACCCCAGTGGTCGCCGAGGGCCCTTCTGCTCTCATTGTTTTATTATTATTATTATTATTATTATTTATTGTTTTGGTTATTCGAGGTCCCTTGAGATTCCATATGAATTTTATATTATTTATTTATTTATTTTTAAATCCTCCCCTGAGGATATTTTTCCATTGATTTTTAGGGAGAGTGGGAGAGAGAGGGAGAGACAGAGAGAAACATCAGTGTGAGAGAAACACATCGATGGGTTGCCTCCTGCACACGCCCTGACCAGGGCCCGGGCCGGGGAGGAGCCTGCAACCGAGGTACATGCCCTTGACCGGAATCAAACCCGGGACCCTTGGATCCGCAGGCCGACACCCTATCCATTGAGCCACACCGGCCAGGGCTGCTCTATCCACTGAGCCACACCGGCCAGGGCTGCTCTCTAATTGTCGACACTGAGCTGGGGGTTCCTCTGCATCTGCTCTTATCTCCCTCGTAGGGTTTTTTTCTGTGCATGTGTTGGGCTGTGGGATCCTCAGTCCGTGTCCATTTCATCCCATCTGCTTTCTGTCTTCCAGGAATTCCTCACAAGTTCAGGACCCCTCCGTGCCACCCCTGTTCTCCCCGTGCTGTCAGGAATTTCGTCTTGAAAAGATTTCTTT
>NW_005353435.1:169772-173666 GCF_000412655.1 Myotis brandtii
CGGCGTGGGGGGGGGGGAGACATCTGTGCTTCGTCTACCCTCCTCATGCCCTGCACTCACCATCGCAGAGTCAGGCAAGAAGTTCTTTGCCTCCAGCAACTTGTTTAACTAATTAAACCTTCTCTATCCTATACAGTAAAAGGCTAATATGCAAATTGTCCCCTCGACCGGGAGTTCGACCGGGAGTTTGACCAGGGGGCAGGGCCGGCTGGCCAACCACCTGCGACCCCTCCCACTCTATCAGCCCCGATCAGGGAGGGCCGCCCGGACCCCACCCGTGCACGAATTCATGCACTGGGCCTTTAGTTCAAAAATAAAAGGCTGGAGCTCTGGCTGGTGTGGCTCAGTGGATAGAGCGTCAGCTTCGGACTGAAGGGTCCCGGGTTCGATTCCGGTCAAGGGCATGTACCTCGGTTGCAGGCTCCTCCCCGGCCCTGGTCAGGGTGCATGGGGGAGGCAACCCATCGATGTGTCTCTCTCACATGGATGTTTCTCTCCGTCTCTCCCTCTCTCTTCCACTCTCTCTAAAAATCAATGGGAAACTATCCTTGGGTGAGGATTAAATAATAATAATAATAAATAAAAATAAAGACCGGACCAGGTTGACTCACGTCTCTGGTTTCTCAGTGGAGACATGCCACCTAATGAGCCCCGTGTGCCTCGGGCCACGCCCAGTGGGGGCCACTCTCGGTGGTCACCTGGTGCCTGGCTTCGTGATTTCCGTGTTTCTTTGGCCACGGCAGGCAGTTCTCCTGCTTTTAGTTTCCGACTTCCGGTGCTACCCTTTGTTCTCTTTGAACTTCCCGCTTGTTATCTCCTGTGGGATGGGAAACCACGCAGCTAAGCACATTGTAAACGTACTCACTGTAGATCCCCGACCTGGAGAGCGAGGGCCGGAGGAGAAGGGACGTGGTTGGTGAAGGGCTTTCTGTAAACCAGCGGTTCTCAACCTGTGGGTCGAGACCCCTTTGGGGGTCAAACGACCCTTTCACAGGGGTCGCCTAAGACCATCGGAAAACACATCTATAATTACATATTGTTTTTGTGATTCATCACTATGCTTTCATTATGTTCCATTTGTAACAATGAAATTGGGGGTCACCACAACATGAGGAACTGTATTGAAGGGTCGCGGCGTTAGGAAGGTTGAGAACCGCTGCAGTGTAAACCATTCCAGGCTCTGCTTCCTGCGACTCAGGGTTTTTCTCCCGGTAGGAATGTTTACCAGAGTCTGCCTGACAAACAGGGACAATCTTTTCAAATGGCCTTGGCAATACAAAGTTTGATCACTGTAGCCCGGCTGGCGGGGCTCAGGGGTTGAGCGTCCACCTATGAACCAGGAAGTCACATTCGATTCCCGGTCAGGGCTCATGCCTGGGTTGCAGGCTCGATCCCCAGTGTGGGGCGTGCAGGAGGCAGCCGATCAATGGTTCTCTATCTTCATTGATGTTTCTCTGTCTCTCCCCCTCTCCCTTCCTCTCTGAAGTTAATAAAAATATATTTTTTAAAAAGTTTGATCACTGTATATGTATATATACAAATTATTATGTATACATAAAAGTTATTACATATCATATTATAGAAAATGCCATTTATTATATGATATATAATACATATATAAACACACATATATATACTCTCTCAACTACCATTAACAGAATACACACAAGAATAATTTCTAATGGCTGCAGCAGTTGGCATATGTCCCATCTACTTTCATTCAGAGACACGTAATCAGGGTGGCCAGCCAGGTGGAGGTGACACCCAGCAAGTGTCCAGTGGAGTGTGTTTTCTGCTTCCAGTTTCTCTCTCTTCTAACCCTTCCTATTTTCCAGAACCACATTCGTGTTACTAAAGTACTATTTGAAGTGTCCAGTCCTTCAAACCCAGTGACGTGGGCATTGTTTTTGGAACCAAAGAGACCTCAGTGTGGACTCCAATCACCTGAGTGAACCCACAGAGAGGCCGTCTCCATCGTGCCTGAAGGAAGAGCAATGTCCACCCCAGGGAGCTCGAGGGAAGGAATTTATTCCTCAAAACTTGGTAGGAAGGTGCTGGAAGAGCCAACATGACCAACAGGGGGCAGTGAGAACACAGAAATCAGCCAGGATCCTTGGCCACCACCACAGAGGAAGAAGGGTGTGATGGAGTCAACCGTGTCCCCCCCAAAATGATGGCTTGGAGTCCTGACCCCCAGCACTTCAGATGGGACCTGGCTCGCCGACAGGGTTACGCAACTGTCATTCATTCAGATGAGGTCCTACTGGAGCAGGGAGCCCTTCCTCCATCCAACATGACAGGAGAAGAGACGAGGACCGTGCCGGACGCAGGAAGAGGCGGCCATGTGGCGACAGGTCGGAATGATGCAGTTACAAACCCAGGAAGGCCATGCCCTAGCCGGTTTGGCTCAGTGGATAGAGCGTCGGCCTATGGGTTCGACTGAAGGGTCCCGGGTTCAATTCCGGCCAAGGGCACGTGCCAGGTTGTGGGCTCGATCCCCAATGGGGGGCGTGCAGGAGGCAGCCGATCCATGATTCTTTCTCATCATTGATGTTTCTCTCTCTCTCCCTCTCCCTTCCTCTCTGACATCAATAAAGAAATATATTAAATGCCCTAACTGGTTTGGCTCAGTGGATGGAGCGTCGGCCTGTGGACACAAGGGTCCCAGGTTCGATTCCGGTCAGGGGCATGTGCCTTGGTTGCGGGCACATCCCCAGTGGGGGGTGTGCAGGAGGCAGCTGATCGATGTTTCTAACTATCCCTCTCCCTTCCTCTCTGTAAAAAAAGTCAATAAAATATATTTTTAAAAAAGAAATATATTAAAACAAACCCAGGAAGGCCAAGGCCTGTGGGAAAAGGTGAGAGGAGTCTACCCAGTGATGTTCTGAAACAAACACACATTAGATAACATACATGAGTGAGTACGTTGACGTCTCTGGGATCAAGACGTTCATCAGAAGCGATTGGAGTTACAAATACAAAACCAGGGAGTTAAGACTCTCGCTTCCAGTTCAGTTGGCCATCGCATGATGCTCATGTCTCTTCTCTTTTTAAAATGCCTCTTTCCCAGCTCTGTCTGCTGACAGAGCCGGAGAACAAGGACAGCCAGGAGGAACGGACCTCCCTCTGCTCATATTGTCATCCCCGAGTTTCATTTCCTGCTGCCCGGCTCTTGGGGGAAATCACTGCTTCAGAGCTGGTCCAGGAAGTGGACACGGTGAGGCGGGGACGTCTCACCCCAGACAACGCGAACATCCATCTCAGACCCCCGAGCCCGGGTCCGAGGGCTCGGATCCAGCCCACAGAGGCCATCACTCACCCAAGATGGGACAGGTTGGTTTTAAAAACGAAGAACTGCGAAGAACGGAAGGGCCTCCGGTACCTCAGTATTCCCGAGGGCACCGCGAGACCGAACAGGAAAACCGCCGTCGGCTGCCGTTGGCAGATGCTGGGAACTAACTCGCTCTTGTAAAAACTGGCAAAGGGTCCAACATTTGTCCCGCTTCCCCTGTGCTCCCGGGCAATTGGACAGCTCACGACCATCAGTCTTTCCCGACAGCAGTGCCGGGCTGACAAGTGGAGAAGGATTAATGTAGCATCATTCGCGAGGATGCCACGCTCGCTCAGCCGTCAGATGAACAGTGTACAGGGAGCCCTGGCCAGTGTGGCTCGCTCGGTCGAGCATCGTCCCACGCACCAACTGGTCGCCGGTTTGATTCCCGGTTAAGGGTTCCTGCCCTGGGTTCAGGGTCAGTCCCCTGTCGGGGTGCGTGCGGGAGGCAACTGATTGATGTTTCTCTCTCTCCCTGCCTCTCTCTTGAAAAACCAATAAACACATACGTTAGCCCTGGCCGGTTTGGCTCAGTGGATAGAGCGTGGGTGTGTGGACCGAAG
>NW_005353435.1:174050-179670 GCF_000412655.1 Myotis brandtii
GGGGCCGGGGGGGGGGGGGGGGGGGGGGGGGGGGGGGGGGGGGTGAGGCAGCTGGACTTGGGGGCTGCTGAGTTGAGGAGATCCGCCGTATCACAGGTCTGAGGCTGGGGCCCCCGACCCCATCGCACTAGCGTAGGACAGCCCCTCGGGTGAGCTCTTTTGTCT
Source organism: Myotis brandtii (assembly GCF_000412655.1). NCBI lineage: Eukaryota > Metazoa > Chordata > Mammalia > Chiroptera > Vespertilionidae > Myotis > Myotis brandtii. Next base: position 174,216 of record NW_005353435.1, read on the forward strand.
GGTTCCTCACCTGGTGGTTCCCGGGAGCCCCGCAGTGAGACGCGTTCTCCGGGGCTGGAGGAGGAGGAGGTGAGAAGCAGAGGATGCAGCCAACACCTGTGCTTCGTCATCCAGAACCAACGCCCAGGGAGCAGTGACGAACACACACCTGCGAGTTACGAGGTGACAGACAGCTTCCCCAGGGGTGTGCGAGGGGGGGGGAGGGAGGGGGACAGGCAGGACAGTGCTGGCTCCAGTGTCTCCCCTCCCCCCGGGAATGCTTCCAGCTGGGGCCCTGTCTCACTCCCTGGCACGTGTGCCTCGCCTTGGACCTGGGCCCCCCGGGGGTTCATCATTCACCTTAGGGACTGCCGACATTTATTCTATTATTTTTAAAAATAAATTTCTATTGATTTCAGAGAGGAAGGGAGAGGCTGAGAGAGAGAGAACATCCATGATGAGAGAGAATCATGGATCGGCTGCCTCCTGCACGCCCCACACTGGGGATCGAGCCTGCAACCCGGGCCTGTGCCCTGAAAGGGTTGTCAGTAGAAAAAGTACGCTGCAAATAGCTCCTCCTGCTTCCCCAGGCCTTGCCCAGTGGAGGAGGAGCCGCCTGCACCCCCAGTCCCACCCCAGTCCCCCCTGAGAGAGGTGACCAGAGGCACCAGTTCCTCTGGGGGTTCGGCTGCATGGATTCCTTGATAGCGTGAGATTCTGTCTCCCTCTCTGCTCCCCAGATGTGACTCCGAAGGCTCCCGTTCTCCCCAGCTCCCTCTCCCTGATGGAACGAGGACCGAAGAGATGGCATTAAACCAACCTGAAGCTCTGTCGACTTGGGAGTCACATCTTAGGCTGTTTTCCGGAGACGGTGATGAAAAACCCCCAAAGACTCCAAAGACAGCTCTTGTCGGGGCATTTCTGATTGATCCGGAGCCAGAAAATGGCAGACATTTATAAAAGGCAGATTTCCATGGAAAAAAAGACTGTTTTCATCCCTGCTTTACCTGAAAGCCAGATTGGTGGGCGAATGTGCAAATTGGAGGCAGATTGGAGAGAGCCGCGGCCTCGGGCCCGGGGCCTTCTGAAGTGGAGAAACAGCCCGAACGGGAACCCATCGATCTCTCTGCTCCCGGGAGGCTGAGCTGTCGTGAGCTATCAGCTCATCTTGTGGCAACAGGCACGCCTCCTACTGCAGAGAGAGGTGTGGGGTCCCACACACTTCCAGGGGGATGTGCGCGAGGCGACGTTTCCCAACACGGGTACCAAGAGAGACTCGCTCCCGGGATGATCAGACGTTATCTGGGCTCACCACGCTTGGAAAGACGCCAGGCTAAACAAAGTAAACGCAGTTTCGCCGACTGGCGTGGCTCAGGGGTTGAGCGTCGACCTGTGAACCAGGAGGTCACGGTTCCATTCCCGGTCAAGGGCACAGGCCCGGGTTGCGGGCTCCATCCCCAGCGTGCAGGAGGCAGCTGATCAGTGATTCTCTCTCATCATTGATGTTTCTCTCTTCCTCTCTGAAACCAATAAAAATATATTGAAACAGACACACACACACACACATACACACACAATTCTTATTTTGGTGTGTGGATGGGGGTGAGTAGGACCTGGCAATTGTCAACTGAGCAGTAATTTTTTTTTTATAGGAGATTTATAGATAAGACAACTTGGAAATCCAAAGGCAACACAGTTTCTTTTATGTTGATTAATATTCATCTTCACCCAAGAGCAGAAGTTCAGTGTAATATATATCCCTGCTCAGAGAGGAGTGCGGAGCTCCGTGAACCTCCGCGGTGATGCCCATTGGGGTGATAGGGCCTGGAGATGGATGTATTTATTTACTTACTTATTTATTTTGGTAATCCTCCCCCGAGGATATTTTCCCATTGATTTTTAGGGAGAGTGGAAGAGAGAGGGAAAGACAGAGAAACATTGATGTGAGAGAAACACATCAAAGGGTTGCCTCCTGCACGAGCCCCAACTAAAGCCTGGGCCAGGGAGGAGCCTGCAACCTAGGTACATGTCCTTGACCAGACTTGAACCCAGGACCCTTCGGTCCGCAGGCCAGCGTTCTATCCACCGAGCCAAACTGGCCAGGGCAGGGCCTGGAGATTTAAAGACCTTCCGACCACCATCAGGTGTGGGAAACAATACACGCAATACTCCAGGCTACGCCGAAGGTGAGCGTCACAAAACCTAAGCATGGCCTAGAGGGGCAGCAGCAAGAATTCCCGGCTCAGGACCTGCGATTCTCTCTCCTCTCACGGAAAGCAGTTTTTGCACTTCCAGCCACATCACAAGAAGCTTTAACAAGTTTCCAACTTGTTAAAAGTGCGAAAACCGGAGCTGTGTTTTCCAAAAGTGAGAAAACGGGGGTGTTTCTTCTTTTTCTGCTCCGTGGCTTACTCCGCGGCCTCTTCATGGTCACTCCACTTGGCAGCCTGGCGGGCCCACGCGTAGGAAAAGCCGCCGGAGAAAACGTAAAGGAAGTTTGCTCTCCAGAAAGGCCCAGATCTCGAGGTCAAGTATGCGGATCTGCTCACGCCTCTTCGGCAGGTAAATTACGTGACACAGAGCCCGGCCGGCGTGGCTCAGTGTTTGAAGGTCGACCTATGAACCAGGAGGTCACGGTTCCATTCCCGGTCGGGGCACATGCCCGGGTTGCAGGCTCCATCCCCAGTGCTGGGCGTGCAGGAGGCAGCGGATCCATGATTCTCTCTCATCATGGATGTGTCTATCTCTCTCTACACACACACCACACACACACACACAAAACAAAAAAGCATTAGGCATTAAGCACATGTCTGTTGAATGAGAAAAAGAAGTGGATGGATCGGTTGCACACACTGACCCTTTGTCTGCCTACACAGGCAGCGCCTGCCAAACCCGCCTCCATCTCAGTCCTTCCAGTTCTGGATCCAAGAAGCCGCCTCGCCTCGCTCGCCGCGGTCTACACCCCGGATAAACACACCGCCTTCCACAGAGGAAGCGGCGGGACTTCACTCAACACTTCATGGGCAGGGAAGGCCCGGATGGGACGGGAAAGGGGGAAGGAAGGAAGAGTAGGGAAAGCCTCGCAGAGTCCCTGGCGGACGTCATGGTATCTTCTGCTTCCTCTGATTTGAAGGCATTTTACATCGCTTCCCATTTCCCCCTTGTACCCCCCTCCCCCCCCAAAAAACCCCCAACAATAAACAAACAAACAAACAAACAAAAAACACACCAGTATTACCATCCTTCAGAGCTTTTATCCATGGACAACTCTTTCACAAAACCTTGGTCATGCCTCAGCCAAATTTCCCACCAGCCTCCTTCCTTGGCAATCTTAGTCTCTTTTGGGACCTTAATCCTAGCACTTTCTAATACTTTCTAGCACATGTCCCAGGGCCTAGCTGTTTGTGTCCATGTCTCAGCTTCATCGCTAGAGTGCAGCTTGCCTACAAATGAGTATTTTTCTCATCTTTTTCTTCCTGTAAGTGCCCAGCGCAGTTGGCGTTGAATAAATGTTCACTGCGTTGGCTTGAATAACGGCAAAGCCCCCTGGTACGGCTAAAGGACAAGCCTCAGGTGCATGTCAGTGTATGTGCTGTTTGTTTAAAACCTTCCTCATCTGGACACCAGGAATGCGATGACCCCACTGACGGCTTATTAATGCACTTCTGGCTTCTGGTCATCCCAGGCCTCTGACCGAGAATCTTAAGTATTTTGATTGGTTTTTTTTTTGCATATTGAATTAGATTTACACATGAAGTGACTTCCTTTAAAGTGTAGTCCCTGGGCCTGGCCTGCGCGGCTCAGTGGTTGAGCGTTGATCTATGAACCAGGAGGTCACGGTTCGATTCCCGGTCACGGCACATGCCTGGGTTGCGGGCTCGATCCCCAGTAGGGGGCGTGCAGGAGGCAGCCCATCAACTCTCTCTCTCTCTCTCTCTCTCTCTCTCTCTCCCTTCCTCTCTGACATCAACAGAAAATATATGTATATATTTTTTTCAGAAGTGTAGTTCCTGGCACAGCTGGGAAGCCAGCCCCCTGATGAGTGTTTTGTTTGGAACTCTCCCTGCCCCCCTCCCCTCCTCTGGCATCTGCAGCCACCATAGCCATGATCACAAGGACCCCCAGTTAGATCGTACCTTGCCCCGCAGGCTTTCCTGGGATTCTATAAACAGTAATTAATGCAGTTTAGACGTTGGACTCCACTGTTTACCCTGGCTCTCAATTAATTAGCTAATTGCCAAGCCAGGAAGACACGGTTGGCCGGGGACTCGATCGGCGCACGCACACGGGCGACACATTTGCAGACCCGCTCCTGAGCGGAGCGCAAGGCGCACACAGGCTGTGGCAGCAGGAACAGCGTCCCAGCCCGCGGAGCCCGCAGGGCCTGGGGGGACAGGAGCTGTTGATTCCAGCTCCCCACCTCCCAGTGGGCGGCTGACTCACCCACGGCCCACAGCCTCTCCGAGGTGTGAGGAAACCGCTCTCCAGCTCTGTTTAAAGGCTGCTCTGTTGGTGCCACGTGTTTGAAAATGTTCCGAGGAAAGGGCTTGGCCTCTTGAAACAACCTGTGTTGGCAGAAACCTGAGCTGTCCGGGTCCCTCAGGGCCTGGCGGTGTGCAGGGCGCTCTGATGGAGGAGGTGCAGGGAGGGGCGACCAGGCTGCCTCCTTGTGACTGGGTCCCAGCTGAGACGGGCTGCTCTCAGGGGAGCTAGTGGGGGACCCCACATTTTGTGGATGTGGGCAGGCGGGATGGAGCCCTGGACAAGGCAAGCCAGAGTGCCCAGAAGGTGCCAGAGGCAATGAGCAAGGCCAGGAGGCGGCACAGCAGAGGGCTCTGGGCAGGTTCCAGTGGGAGCCTGGGGCACCGCCCTGGGGCACCATCAGAGGTGAGGGAGTGAGTTCAAATCTCAGCCGGGCATCTGTGTGCCTACAGGCATTTGTACTTCACTCCCAATACCAGGTATTTACTATATCGAGCTGATTTTAATGTATTTCATATTGAGCATCTTAATGTGTTTTTTTAAATATATTTTATTGATTTTTTACAGAGAGGAAGGGAGAGGGATAGAGAGTTAGAAACGTCGATGAGAGAGAAACATCGATCAGCTGCCTCCTGCGCACCCCCTACTGGGGATGTGCCCACAACCAAGGTACATGCCCTTGACTGGAATCGAACCCAGGACCCCTCAGTCCACAGGCCGGCGCTCTATCCACTGAGGCAAACCGGTTAGGGACTTAATTTTTTTTTAAATACATATATATTTTTATTGATTTCAGAGAGGAAGGGAGAGGGAGATAGAGATAGATAGAAACATCAATAATGAGAGAGAATCATGGATCGGCTGCCTCCTGCACACCCCTTACTGGGGATCGAGCCCACAACCCAGGCATGGGCCCTTGACCGGAATTGAACCCAGGACCCTTCAGTCCGCAGGCCGACGCTCTATCCACCGAGCCAAACTGGCTAGGGCGAGA
>NW_005353435.1:181243-183897 GCF_000412655.1 Myotis brandtii
GGATCGGCTGCCTCCTGCACGCCCCACACTGGGGATCACGCCTGCAACCCGGGCATGTGCCTTCTTTGACCAGTGGAACCGTGACCCCCTGGTTCATAGGTCAACACTCAACCACCGAGCCATGCCAGCCTGGCTATTATCTTAATTTTTGAAGACCTTTTTACTGGATACTTTCTTTCAGCACTTTGAAAATAGAACCATTTTCTTGGGCAAACAACTGATTGAATAAAAGAAATTCTGAATGAAGAAAGAAGGAAAGAAAATAGAGAAGGGATGAGGTTATTAGGTGACAATAAGTAATCCTGATTGGCTGGAATATAAGGAATTCAGAGGAGAGAAGGGAGGCCTAAAGGATGTGGAGATGTACACACACATACACACACACACACACACACACACGCATGCACACACATGACACCACACACGCAAGAGCACGGTCACATATTCAATGCATTCACCAGTAAATGTTCATTGATTTATTACATAATTCCTCTTTGGAATTAGAATCCTACTACACTAGATTCTAACAATACAGAATGTGTAGAATGTGCCTTTAATTGTCCTCAGGAGCTTATAACCTAGTTAGAGAAGTACACATTTGCTTATTTAAAAAGTAACTTCGTGCTACTTTGGCTCTTTCTTAAAGACCAACCACACTTTCATAAGTCTTGAGACAGCTTACCATATACATTCATACAGACCCATACGGCAAGTCTATAGTTAAAGTAGAATAAATATTCACTTAGATATGGAAGGAGCCCGGCCAGTGTGGCTCAGTGGTTGAGCACCACGGTTCGTTTCCCAGTCGGGCACATGCCCAGGTTGTGGGTTCGATCCCCAGTGCGGGGCGTGCAGGAGGCAGCCAATCCGTGATTCTCTCTCATCATTGATGCTTCTATCTCTCTATCCCTCTCCCTTCCTCTCTGAAATCAATAAAAATATTTTTTAATTCATTATGGAAGGAAAGAAGGAAGGAATTTAGTATTTAGCTTACGTGAGAGTATGATACTTTGAAAAATAATCATAAATTCTAAAAGCATGAAGAAAATAAAACAATAGAATGGAACAGAATGCTTTTCTAGAAAGGAAAAGCACAATGTGCTTTTATTTAGCTTTTAATTTCACTATGCTTTTATTTAGAATAATAGTTTTTACATCCGCGTATCGTAAGACAATATGGAAAAATCTAGAATATGTGTGCTCAGAATATATATATATGTCTGATAGCTAACTCATGCTTACTCTGATAAACTTTGAATTGGGCAACAATTTAGGTGATGCATGCTGGGTATATTCATGTTGTGGAGACAAAGCGTACATATTCAGGCCAAATGCAAGAGAGCTGATGAGAAAAACACTCCTAGAGAGAATGACTTTAGAGCAGGCTCTTCTAGAACATAGCCATGCGCCCTGGCCAGTTTGGATCAATGGATAGAGCATTGGCCTGCGGACCAAAGGGTCCTGGGTTTGATTCCGGTCAAGGGCACATACTTCGGTTGCAGGGTCCTCCTGGCCCGGGCCCTGGTCGGGGCTCATGCAGGAGTAGGCTCCTCCTGGCCCGGGTCCTGGTCGAGGCTCGTGGAGGAGGCAACCCATCAATGTGTTTCTCTCACATCGATGTTTCTCTGTCTCTCCCTCTCCCTTCCACTCTCTCTAAAAATCAATGGAAAAATATCCTCGGGTGAGGATTAACAACAACAACAGCAACAAGAAGACAAAACAAAAACATAGAAGAAAGGCATGCTCCAGGCCTCGTAGAAGAAAAACATGACCAATACAGTGCTTCCTACATCTTGTTTCCGTTCCAAGACTCCTCCCCGTGGAAAGTACTAATCACAATCTCAAGCATCGCACGGCCACTCCGTCCACTCTCACTTGTTTAATTCCCAGGCCCCTGTCTTGGTTCTCCAACCCTGTGACCCCCACACTCGAGCTTCCCCAAACCAACCCAGGCTCCTTCTTCTGTTTCTTATCTGCCGACTCTTGATATTCTCCCTTAGACGCGATTTGGTATTTGCTCTCTGGCTCCGCGGGCTGCGGCTGCAGCTGGTAGACGCCTGCTTTCCCTCCTCCCCACACGCCCTGGGTGGGGAGGTGCGGTGGAAAGTCGGGACATGTGTTTGCAAAACACTTTTAATAACTCCCCAACGTAGACACGGGAATATTGACACCGCCGCGTCTCTGGCTGATGGTTTTCAAGTCTATAAAATGAACATCCCTTTTTCCAGGCCCTATTAAAAGGTATGGATTGGCAGGCTGTTACCATCCCACTGTCCAAGCTATGGAAACACAGAGTTCAGTTAAGAAAAGGGCTGGAGCGATGGCGTTGGTTTTTCTTCATCGGTAAAAACGCGTGCGAAGAGGACAGAGCAGGCTTTATAATGAGCCACCATTGTCTTCTTCTACCCTGTATTTAAGTTCCAGGGAGCTTTGACAAAAGTAGGGGATGGGGATCTATACGCAGCCTTACCTCACGTTGTTTAATAGCCCGGATTCATCTGTTTTCTCTTCTCCGTGGCTTTATGGCTCTCTCTGGGCCCATAAATTACATGGCAGTAATCGGCCCTTCTAGAAGAAAAGGGACAACACGAGATAATTGCCATCGCCCCCAATCTTACAGCACTTGGGTTCAATTATTCTCTTCTTTAATGGGC
>NW_005353435.1:183949-188223 GCF_000412655.1 Myotis brandtii
TGCCGTGTGCGTTTCCAGTTGGCTCCAGGGAGGTCAACTCCTGGATCTAAATGAGAACTGATTGCGAGACGGCCGTTCGCAGCAGACCCTTCACCGCTAGGCCATCATGGGCTCGGTGTCCACCAGCCTCATGTCAGACGTGCTTGTCATTCGGTGCGTGGTGGGAAGGTGGCCCCCCAGGACACACAGCAGGGCACCTTTGCTATTGGTCCTTGATTGTCTTTTTGTTTTTAAAAAATATGTTTTTCTTGATTTCAGAGAGGAAGGGAGAGGAAGAGAGAGAGAGGGGAACATCAAGGAGGAGAGAGATTCATGGATCGGCTGCCTCCTGCACGCCACACCCTGGGGATCGAGCCTGCAACCTGGGCATGTGCCCTGACCGGGAATCGAATCGTGACCTCCTGGTTCATAGGTTGATGCTCACCCACTGAGCCACGCCGCCTGGGTGGTCCTTGATTGCCAAGCACTAGAGCAGCGGTTCTCAACCTGTGGGTCGCGACCCCTTTGGGGGTCAAACGACCCTTTCACAGGGGTCGCCTAAGACCATCGGGAAACACATATATAATTACATATTGTTTTTGTGATTCATCACTATGCTTTAATTATGTTCAATTTGTAACAATGAAATTGGGGGTCACCACAACATGAGGAACTGTATTAAAGCAACAGCACGTAGACGTGGAAAGGGACTATTCATTACCAGAAACGCCAAACGATTGTGTTGGCTACCGCAGCCCAACGCTGACCATCCTCCAAGAGGCTTGCCGAGTTCCACACGGGCAATTTCAAAGCTCACATTTCTCTCCCGAGTGCCTTCCTTGTACTTGAGGCAGAAATGATAACCACTCCCTTGTTATTATTAAAGTGACGTGACTTGGCTTGTGCCTGAGCTTAGGAAGGTAAATATCTCTAACTTCATCTATTGGACGGTTCTGTCCATTACAATGAATTATAGCTGTTGGCCAGGCAGCGCATTATTTAGAATCGGCTTCAACTCAATGGTAGCTGCACCGCAGAAACCCCGCAGGATGCTGGAGGGCCAGCTGAGTCAGGCAGACAACTCGGTTACAGCCTGAGACATTGTCAGTGACTAAACCACATATGTTCATGGTCTGTGATCCCAGTTAACGTAAGTCACCACAAAATACCGGAGCTACGCATCGCAGAGGTCGCAAAGACACCAAATGGCAGTTCACACTGAAAACTCACGAGATTTCACATAAACCCTTGTGGTCATAGCTTGTCCTTGAAAAATGGGGAATTCTGGTAGCATTCGGCAGTGTGGCCTCCATCAGCTGGAGGTGAGAAGACACCACCGTCTCCCGTCAGGCCTTTAAAAAAAAAGTTTTTATTGATTTCAGAGAGGAAGGGAGAGAGAGAAACATCAATGATGAGAGAGAATCATGGATCGGCTGCCTCCTGCACGCCCCACACTGGGGATCAAACCTAAAACCTGGGCATGTGCCCTGACCGGGAATCAAACCCAGGACCCTTCAGTCCACAGGCCGGCGCTCTATCTGCTGAGCCAAACCAGCTAGGGCTCCACAGCTGTTTTATGTCGAATTCAAAGTTGAACACTATATATTTTAGAGACAAATCTGTTTCAAGGAAGGCTTTGGTTTTTGGCAGACAGAACCGTACGACTTAAAATGCAGTCTCATCCCCTTCGTGGAGAGGGTATCTGGTGGCCATTTCCCAACCTGCCATGTGTAGGCGAATTTGCTTTCCATTCACAGCTTTCCTGTCTAATACAGACACTTGCGAATATTCTAAATTAACAACAGGCTCCTCTCTTAACACCATCGTTCCTACTGATGTGGAACCTCCGCCGAATGCTTCTGTTTTGCTGCTGCCCCGGTGGCCTACTGTCCCACATTTGTGCCTGGGATGGAGCCGCTGTGAATGGTAATACTTGGGTACACTGGCCACGCTCAAGAACAAGCCCGGCCGGCGTGGCTCAGTGGTTGAGCGTTGACCTATGAACCAAGAAGTCACGGTTCGATTCCCGGTCAGGGCACATGCCCGGGTTGTGGGCTCAATCCCCAGTAGGGGGTGTGCAGGAGGCAGCCGATCCATGATTCTCTCTCATCATTGATGTATCTCTCTCTCCCTCTCCCTTCCTCTCTGAAATCAATTTAAAAAATATTTTTTTTATTTGCTCTGGATCCAGGCTTAGCCTCTAGTAAGCACAGTAGTTGACTAGAAATTTAAATTGGCAATTGACTCGCCCTAGTAGGACACGGGGTTTATATTCCGTGTCTGGAAATTTATGGGGGGATCAACAAATGATGAATATTCCTTTTGCGGATTTCTTCCCCTTCTGAGCACTGACAATGTTTCCTAGAATCTGTTAGGAACAGCAAGTAGAAAGACATCGAACATCTTCCTCCCATCCTGCTCCTCTGGGGCTCAGAGAATAACAGACTTCTTATTTTATTCCTATGTCTCCTTCTTTTATTTTTAGGATATTGTTCCATGATATCCATGGATACCTCCTGAGAAATGCCAGAGTTCATTTGCTCGGAGGAAGCTGGTTCAATAACCCCATTATATATTTATGTGGTTTTTGTGGGGAAGTCAAGATCAATAGAGGTTTCCCAGCCACGTGACTATAATGATGGGCTTCTTTGCCGGCTCTATTTATTATTTATTAAATGCCTCTTTGTCAGCAACACTGTCCCCGGGTCTTGAATGCGACTGAATGAGAGGACTGTGTGGGGCCTCCACGAAGGGCTCTTCCCATGACACTTAGGTTCTTACCGAAATGCGTTTAAAATTATAGAAGACGTGTCCATGAGGAACATTCTATGAGTCACGATCATGTTTCAAGATAACCTTGAAGCACAAGTTCAACGTAATTCCTATCTTTCTATCCTTTGGAAAGGAACCAAATTTAATTAGAAACACTCAAGGTTTTCTTTTTATTTTTTTGATTTTTTTATTGATTTTTTTTAGAGAGAGAGGGAGAGGGATAAAGAGATAGAAACATCGGTGAGAGATGGATCATGGATCAGCTGCCTCCTGCACGCCCCCGACAGGGGATCAAGCCCGCAACCCAGGCATGTGCCCCGACCGGGAATGGAACCGGTGGCCTCTTGGTTCCTGGGTCGATACTCAACCGCTGAGCTACCCTGGCCTGGCTCAAGGTTTTCTGAAAAGTCATCATAAAAAGCTCCCAAGCAGAGAAATGCTAAACGAGCAAGATTGGGCTGAAGTAGATCCCACTTCATGGGCTCAGCCAGCTCGCCAGCTGCGTAGCTTGGGTTCAGTGACTGTGGCTACCCCTCCAAAGGGAGCGTGGCACGGTGATGGGCTTAGGTGTGAAGGTTAGGAAGCTAGAGTCTAACCCCAAACGTATCAACCTACCAACCGTGACCTTGACAGACCACAGGCTGGGTCTGTCCGTGTTTGAGAAATTCAGGAACTGAAGAATTTCCTGAATGGGCCTGGGTTCTTTCCCACGAGTAACTGTAGAGGTTGACGCTGGAAAAGAGACACATGCAAAGTCTGTTTGAGCTGCAGATTCTCTCTCAGCCCCTCAGCCGTCCCGCCACCTGCCCTGAGGGGAGGGAGGGAGCCTAGCGCTCATCCTGGATGAGGTGAGGGAGATGGTGCGTGTCTTTGCCAAGTTCACCAAAGGATGGCCGCCGTCCTGAAGGGTTCATTGCCTCTCCTGATGCTCCGTGGTCCAGAAGTTGCATGGGGAACCGCAGGTAACAACACATGCCAGGTGATCAGACCTGGAGGTCGGAGGTCACTGGTTTAGCTTTATTTCCACGTGGTTTGGTGCTGGGGGGAGGGGGAGAGGGAGGGGAGGTAGTTTCACATGGATGATCTCATCAGTCGCTTACGGCCTAAATCAGCGGTTCTCAACCTTCCTAAGGCCGCGACCCTTTCATACAGTTCCTCATGTGGTGGTGACCCCCGACCATCAAATTATTTCCGTTGCTACTTCATCACTGTAACGTTGCTACGGTTATGAATCGTCATGTAAATATCTGATAGGCAGGATGTATTTTCATTGTGACAAATTGAACATCATGAAAGCATAGTGATGAATCACAAAAACAGTATGTAATTATAGATGTGTTTTCCGATGGTCTTCGGCGACCCCTGGGAAAGGGTCATTAGACCCCCAAAGGGGTCGCGACCCACAGGTTGAGAACCGCTGGCCTAAATGGGGGGGAGTCCCGCTGACTCTGAGTGGATTCTTCCTTGGTGGTGGCGTTCCTAGTGGCGGGACGTGTCCAGTGATTCCCCGGGGAGCTAAAGAA
>NW_005353435.1:192377-199894 GCF_000412655.1 Myotis brandtii
ATCCCCAGTAGGGGGTGTGCAGGAGGCAGCCGATCCATGATTCTCTCTCATCATTGATGTATCTCTCTCTCCCTCTCCCTTCCTCTCTGAAATCAATTTAAAAAATATTTTTTTTATTTGCTCTGGATCCAGGCTTAGCCTCTAGTAAGCACAGTAGTTGACTAGAAATTTAAATTGGCAATTGACTCGCCCTAGTAGGACACGGGGTTTATATTCCGTGTCTGGAAATTTATGGGGGGATCAACAAATGATGAATATTCCTTTTGCGGATTTCTTCCCCTTCTGAGCACTGACAATGTTTCCTAGAATCTGTTAGGAACAGCAAGTAGAAAGACATCGAACATCTTCCTCCCATCCTGCTCCTCTGGGGCTCAGAGAATAACAGACTTCTTATTTTATTCCTATGTCTCCTTCTTTTATTTTTAGGATATTGTTCCATGATATCCATGGATACCTCCTGAGAAATGCCAGAGTTCATTTGCTCGGAGGAAGCTGGTTCAATAACCCCATTATATATTTATGTGGTTTTTGTGGGGAAGTCAAGATCAATAGAGGTTTCCCAGCCACGTGACTATAATGATGGGCTTCTTTGCCGGCTCTATTTATTATTTATTAAATGCCTCTTTGTCAGCAACACTGTCCCCGGGTCTTGAATGCGACTGAATGAGAGGACTGTGTGGGGCCTCCACGAAGGGCTCTTCCCATGACACTTAGGTTCTTACCGAAATGCGTTTAAAATTATAGAAGACGTGTCCATGAGGAACATTCTATGAGTCACGATCATGTTTCAAGATAACCTTGAAGCACAAGTTCAACGTAATTCCTATCTTTTTATCCTTTGGAAAGGAACCAAATTTAATTAGAAACACTCAAGGTTTTCTTTTTATTTTTTTGGTGTTTTTTATTGATTTTTTTTAGAGAGAGAGGGAGAGGGATAAAGAGATAGAAACATCGGTGAGAGATGGATCATGGATCAGCTGCCTCCTGCACGCCCCCGACAGGGGATCAAGCCCGCAACCCAGGCATGTGCCCCGACCGGGAATGGAACCGGTGGCCTCTTGGTTCCTGGGTCGATACTCAACCGCTGAGCTACCCTGGCCTGGCTCAAGGTTTTCTGAAAAGTCATCATAAAAAGCTCCCAAGCAGAGAAATGCTAAACGAGCAAGATTGGGCTGAAGTAGATCCCACTTCATGGGCTCAGCCAGCTCGCCAGCTGCGTAGCTTGGGTTCAGTGACTGTGGCTACCCCTCCAAAGGGAGCGTGGCACGGTGATGGGCTTAGGTGTGAAGGTTAGGAAGCTAGAGTCTAACCCCAAACGTATCAACCTACCAACCGTGACCTTGACAGACCACAGGCTGGGTCTGTCTGTGTTTGAGAAATTCAGGAACTGAAGAATTTCCTGAATGGGCCTGGGTTCTTTCCCACGAGTAACTGTAGAGGTTGACGCTGGAAAAGAGACACATGCAAAGTCTGTTTGAGCTGCAGATTCTCTCTCAGCCCCTCAGCCGTCCCGCCACCTGCCCTGAGGGGAGGGAGGGAGCCTAGCGCTCATCCTGGATGAGGTGAGGGAGATGGTGCGTGTCTTTGCCAAGTTCACCAAAGGATGGCCGCCGTCCTGAAGGGTTCATTGCCTCTCCTGATGCTCCGTGGTCCAGAAGTTGCATGGGGAACCGCAGGTAACAACACATGCCAGGTGATCAGACCTGGAGGTCGGAGGTCACTGGTTTAGCTTTATTTCCACGTGGTTTGGTGCTGGGGGGAGGGGGAGAGGGAGGAGAGGTAGTTTCACATGGATGATCTCATCAGTCGCTTACGGCCTAAATCAGCGGTTCTCAACCTTCCTAAGGCCGCGACCCTTTCATACAGTTCCTCATGTGGTGGTGACCCCCGACCATCAAATTATTTTCGTTGCTACTTCATCACTGTAACGTTGCTACGGTTATGAATCGTCATGTAAATATCTGATAGGCAGGATGTATTTTCATTGTGACAAATTGAACATCATGAAAGCATAGTGATGAATCACAAAAACAGTATGTAATTATAGATGTGTTTTCCGATGGTCTTCGGCGACCCCTGGGAAAGGGTCATTAGACCCCCAAAGGGGTCGCGACCCACAGGTTGAGAACCGCTGGCCTAAATGGGGGGGAGTCCCGCTGACTCTGAGTGGATTCTTCCTTGGTGGTGGCGTTCCTAGTGGCGGGACATGTCCAGTGATTCCCCGAGGAGCTAAAGCAGCCCCCCCACGCCCCCCCTTCCCCCGGTGGTCTGTGCTCGTCCCTTGTCCCTGTGAGTGTCTCCAGCAGGTTCTCCCGGTGCCTCTGTTGCTATGGCTGCTCCCGCGTGCGCACGCGATGCTAAAAATAAATGCTCAGTGAAACTTTCCAGCTGCCCAGGAAAAAGAGTTTTCTGTTCTCTTTGTACTTCCATCCAACTGGCTCCCAGTTGACACACTCTGAGAAGCTGGATCGCACACAGATGCCCAGCTCCGAGCCAGCAGATGTGCTGGGGCTGGAGAGAACCCGTTCGGGTTAACGGCTGCCAAGGGAGCCAAGAGCCCGGCGGCCATGACCTTGCCTGACCGCGTGCCTCGGGCAAGTTCTGTTATTTCTCAGGGTCTCGGTTTCTTGTCCTTTTTTAAAATATATATTTTCATGGATTTCAGAGAGGAAGGGAGAGGGAGAGGGAGAGATAAAGAGAGGAGAGGAAGAAGGAGAGAGAAGAATCAATGATGAGAGAGAATCATGGATCGGCTGCCTCCTGCACGCTCCCCCTACTGGGGATCGAACCCGCAACCCGGGCATGTGCCCTTGACCAGAATCAAACCTGGGATCCTTCAGCCGCAGGCTGACGCTCTATCCACTGAGCCACACCAGCCAGGGCCTCTTCCCCTTTCTCCTTTGCCCGGCCCTGCACACAGACACGGTGCCTGGAGCCGGGACCAGCTGCCCTGTTCCACCGAGACCACAAACTCGGGGCAAAGGACCAGAGATGTTCAGCGGCGATGGGCCTGACGGAGCTGGGCCTCCAAACCGCAGCCTCGGCCTCTGTTTCCTGCTGTGCGAGCCAGCACAGCCCTGTTCTCGCCGGCCCCCTGACAGGTCTCCCGCTGCTGCTCTCCACGCGCATTCCTAGCCCGTGTTCCCTGCCCAGAGGCTGTGCTCTGGTTTCCTGTTGCTGTGGAACAAACCACCTCAAAGCACCGTGGCTCACACAGCCACAGCCGCCCCTGATTCTGCTCCCAGATCTGTCATTTGGACACGGCTCTGTGGGTCTGGTTTGTCTTTGTTCCAGCTGGTGTCAGCTGAGACGTTCAGTAGGCGACTGGAGGACACACTGCAAGATGGTTCGCTTGCATGACTGGTTGTGGGGGCCCTTGTGGGGGCAAGAGTGGGGCCTATGTTCTCCTCCGTGTGGGTCTCTCTGCAGCTGCTTGGACTTCCTCACAACATGGCGGCTGGAGTCCAAGGGGGGGCGTTAGCAAGAGAACCAGGGCCAGGTGCGTGGCATTTGTACCATCCAGCCTCTGATGCCACCCCACTCAACGCATCGAGGCAGCCATAAACACCTGCCCAGGCTCTGGGGAAATGGACATAAATGGCATCCCTAGCAGGGGTGCAGCAAGTAGGAGCTGGAACCGGTAGGAGCTGCAGCCATCTTTGCGCCATACAGTCGATTAGCAGGTGTCTTATGAAATCAGCTGGTCATGCTCATCGTTACTTTGGTTGTTGCATTCTAGTAATCATATGTGCTCACTTACGTTATAGAAGAGCTGAGTAAATAAAATCATAGAATTGAGCCCGGCTGGCATAGCTCAGTGGTTGAGCATAGATCTATGAACCAGGAGGTCAGGGTTCGATTCTTGGTCAGGGCACATGCCCGGGTTGCAGGCTCGATCCCCAGTAGGGGGTGTGCAGGAGGCAGCTGATCAATGATTCTCTCTCTCTCTCTCTCTCTCTCTCCTTCCCATTTTTTTTGAAATCAATAAAATATATTAAAAACAAATTGAGGTGCTGGGTGATAGAGTGAAGTCCCAAATCCCACAGCAAGTCTGTGGCAGAGCCGAGCTAATCCCTGGACCACTGGCTCCCAGCTCAGTGGGGGAAGTAATGCATCGCCTGGCAAATACGGTGATTACGCATGAGGTGGACTGAATGGCTTTATCTTCCCTCAGAGGCAAAGTTGGGACTTTGTGTAGGAGAGTCTTCATTGTCAACTTTTTGGCAATAGGACCCGTCTTTCCTGAATGATGAATGTTCTGTCATGAAGAGCAATAATCGTGGGAGTGGAAATGGTCGCTGGTGAATCACTGGGCGGCAACAGAGACGGATAATATTTTCACATTCTCTGTGAAATGGTGTCCAAACCATTCCCAAGTGAGAACTCAGATTTGCAGCCTCCTTCCTTCACATGCTTTTTAAAAAAGTAGCCATATCTATGTTCCTACTTATACCTGGGAGAGACTATTTCTTAGAGCAGCCACAAACCACATTATGTTTGTTTGTTTTTAATATATTTTTATTGATTTCAGAGAGGAAGGGAGAGGGAGAGAGAGATAGAAACATCAATGAATAGGGAGAATCATGGATCAGCTGCCTCCTGCACGCCCCCTACTGGGGGTTGAGCCTGCAACCTGGGCATGTGCCCTGACCAGGAATCGAACCGTGACCTCCTGGTTCATAGGTTGATGCTCAACCACTGAGCCACTTCGGCCGGGCTTGCATTATGCTTTGATATAATGTCTTGTTTCCTTTGGGAAAAGCCAGAAAGGCCTAGTTAGCAAGTTTTATGTTCTGAAGGGGGACGGGAGAGCGGGTTAAAGTTCTGTAGGCACACATCAGTAGAACCTGCACACAAGAGTGGTAATAACAGCTGTATTCTCTCACACGGAATTTCTGTATAAAGTTCAATGACTCTTGTTAGTACAAATGCTGACTGTAAATTTCAAGGTCAAGTGGTTATGCTCAGGTTGCTTTTCAGTAAAAAAAAAAATGCTTATTCAGATTGAAATCACTGAAAGGATCAGATGGTATTGAAGAATTTAAGGAGGATTGAAAATTATGTCTATGCCACATAGATGGGTTTATGTTGTATTCAGAGACTTTAACTTTCATATTTCCTCGTATCTGTCAATTAAATTGAATGTTCCTTGCTCATCTTTGCAGTCGGAGTGTAAAAGTGGGAGAAATAATAAAACAACAACAAAAAAAGATGTAACCTGCCCAGCCGGCGTGGCTCAGTGGTTGAGCATCGACCTATGAACCAGGAGGTCACGGTTCGATTCTCGGTCAGGGCACCTGCCCGGATTGTGGGCTCCATCCCCAGTGTGGGGCGTGCAGGAGGCAGCCGATCAGTGATTCTCTCTCCTCATTGGTGTTTCTAACTCTCCCTCTCCCTTCCTCTCTGAAATCAATTAAAATATATATATATATATGATGTATCCTTTAGTGAAGCAACCATTTCAGATAAAAAGACCAGCTTAAAACCTTTAAGTGGTACATGTCGAGTTAGGTTAAGGAGATTTCACCTTAAAGAGTAGAAGAATTATTTTCGCGTTAGCTCTACACTAGAAAACACTTCATTGGATTTCGTTAAAAACGACCTTGCGATACAATAACCTTGAGCCGCGGCCAGTGGAAAAGTTAAAATTCGGGGAAATGTTGCCTTTGTCAGAGTCAGGGAGCGAATCGGGGAAAATCAGAGAAAAGTGACAGCTGGAGAGGACCTGGGGAGGGCGGCTCAATCCAAAGCAGGCTCCTTCCCCACCTGGTCGGCACCTGGCACTGTTTACAGCTGACGTGGGAGCTGACTTAGCACCCCACCCCTTCCCGGCCGCTGGAACGGATTCAAGCCCCCGCAACGTTTTTTTGCTTTAGGAGAATTCGTCTACTTATTGTCTCTCCCACAATGTTCTGAGCTCTCCTTTATCTTTGCAACCACAGCGCCTGGCACAAGGCTTGGCGTGTACCGGGAGGATGTGATGGATTGATGGATGAATGGGTGGCTGGGTGAAGGGAAGAAAATGAATGAATGGGCATGGGTCCCAGTTCGCTTTCCATCCTTGTCACGTGCCCTGCGCTATTTTGGAATTTTACATCCCCAGACTAGATGTGAACCAGTTTCTTTTTTAGTTTTGTTTTGTTAATCCTCACCCGAGGATATTTTTCCATTGATTTTTTTTTTTTTGAGAGAGAGAGAGAGTGGAAAGGAGAGGGAGAGACAGAGAGAAACATCGATGTGAGAGAAACCCATCGATGGGTTGCCTCCTGCATGCGCCTTGACCAGGGCCTGGGCCAGGGAGGAGCCTGCAACTGAGGTACATGCCCTTGACCGGAATGGAACCTGGGACCCTTGGGTCCGCAGACCGACGCTCTATCCACTGAGCCAAACTGGCTAGGGCTAGATGTGAGCCAGTTTCAACTATGAGTTGGACCTCGGGCATTACAGCCCTCTTCCCAAGAGGGTGCCCACCACACAGTAAGAATTCAGTATAGCCCTAGCCAGTTTGGCTCAGCGGATAGAGCGTCAGCCTGTGGACTGACGGGTCCCGGGTTCAATTCCGGTCAAGGGCACATGCCCGGGTTGCAGGCTTGGTCCCCAGTTGGGGGTGTGCAGGAGGCACACAGGTCTTGCTTCTCTCATCATTGATGTTTCAATCTCTCTCTCCCTCTCCCTTCTTCTTTGAAATCAATACAAAAATGTATTTAAAAAAAAGAGTTCAGTATACACCCATTCACCCACCAATCCATCACATACTCTTGGTATACGCGAAGGGTTGAGCGATGATGCTACAGGGATCCTCTCATCTCCAAACAGCACGTAGGAGACTGAGATGACTGCTGTCACTTTCCAGAAAGGGGGAAACAGAACATTTGGGCCAAAGGAGCTCAGCGCTGAAACGACATGTTTACAGTTGACACGAAGCACTTTCCCTCTTCGGAGTCCCCCCCTTCAGCCCCGTCTCCTACACAATGACCGCCCTGCGTCCGATTCCCTCTTTATACCCATGATTGGGAGTCAAGTGCCAGCAAATTTGATCTTATTGTTCCACGTGAATACCAGTCAATTTTCCAAGCGGGGATCCTGACTGTGATAATTGTATGTTGTCAGTCGTGGCGGGATAGGTCCTCGCTGAGAAACCGCCGAGCGAGGGCGATGGAATGGCCTGTGGTGTAGTCTTTGAGCCACGAATGTGTGTGTGTAGCTATATAGATAGACGTAAACATGGTTATAATATTCTTCTTTGGGGTGGGGCTTTACTCGGGGAGACTATTGAGTAATAGTTAACGGCGGGTCTGGTGGTGAATGGCCAGGCTGCATGTTTGGGGCACTTGACTTATGATCTCGGCCGTGGGATGTCGGATGTCGGATGATGCCGGGGCTGCTGCGAACTTCAGGTGCCACATCTGTTCCCTGCCTGGAGAACGCCAGCTACAGAGACGGTCCCCGGCGGGCGATTACTAGGCAGTCAGAAGCGGTCTGAGGCAACGCACTAACATTAGAAAGGTTTCCCGGCC
>NW_005353435.1:200211-202675 GCF_000412655.1 Myotis brandtii
GCATCGGCCTGGGGACGAAAGGTCCCAGGTTTGATTCCGGTCAAGGGCATGTACCTTGGTTGCGGGCACATCCACAGTAGGGGTTGTACAGGAGGCAGCTGATCGATGTTTCTCTCTCATCGATGTTTCTCTCTCATCGATGTTTCTAACTCTCCCTTCCTCTCTGTAAAAAATCAATAAAATATATTTTTTTAAAATAAAAAAAAGCCCATTTGCATTTTCCCGGTTTGATGCCTCAGAGGTGCAAAAATGTCTGCGTCCGGCCCACCTCCGGGCTGTCCTCTCAAAAACAAATCAGGCCCGCATAGCAGCCCTCAGCGCTCTGGAGCTGTGGCCAAGCCGCTCTGACAAATCTATCTCCGTCTTGTATCCAATGTGGTTAGAGAAACGAGACATGGATTGTACCTGTTGCAGTGATAACAAAGAACTGGAGATGGTATCTACACCACTTGGCGACACAGACATTCAACTTGAACGTGACCACAGATGCCCAGGCTGTCTTCAGGGACAGAGGGCCATGCTCAGATAATCACAGGTCTCCCTTTCTTTTTTTAAATGTATTTTTATTGATTTCAGAGGGGAAGGGAGAGGGGAGAGGGAGAGAAATAGGGACATCAATGACGAGAGAGAATCATTGATCAGCTGCCTCCTGCACGCCCCACACTGGGGATGGAGCCCGCAACCCGGGCATGTGCCCTGACCGGGAATCGAACTGTGACCTCCTGGTTCCTAGGTTGACGCTCACCCGCTGAGCCACGCCGGCCGGGCTCACAGGTCTTGCTTTGGCTCTCAACCCCACCTGTACACCATGATGGGCAAGTTCAAGGCGGGGGGGTGGGGGGGGGAGCTCAGTGCACAAGACTGATTCTACCGGTGTCTCTGGGGCTCCCACCAGGTGTATCGCAGCTCCTGGGCCCCTGCAGCCAGTAGGACCGCAGCTTCCTTTCTGGGTTTGGGTAAAGCCACACCTGTCCCATTCCAACACCTCCTTGAGCTTCTCTGGCCCTCTCCTCCCTGCCCCAGGCCCCCCACAGGCCCTGCTGCTTCTGCCACCTCCCGCAGGGCACGGCCACGGATGTGCCAGTGCTGTTTGCCAGTCTGGGCTGAGTCTGCAGTAGCCACTGCTAGCGAGAGAGGCAGGGAGCTGTCGGAGCCAGATGGCGGGAGGTCTACATGTCAGCCAGCGGAGGGGAATGCAGGCTCTGAACTCAGGAAGGGTTTTGAACCGGAAGTCTGTTTGGAGTAGTGTGTGCCCCGGTGGTTTGGACACAGAAAACAAAGAGCTCATTTAGGACCGTGGTCCACACTCGAAGAGAAAAACGCCCAAGGGGACCCTGGCCAGTGTGCCTCAGTGGATACAGCATCGGCCTTCGGTCTGAAGGGTCTCAGGTTCGATTCCGGTCAAGGGCACGGACCTTGGTTGCAGGCTCGATCCCTGGCCTTTTTCTGTATTAATTTCTTTAGAATTGTTACCCAGCTTAGTATGCGGTAGTTTTGAGTTATTATTAATAGACGCCACCTAGTGATACAGAATAGCAGTGCTCGGAGATTAATTCAATTTACATGTTATCACCTTGTTTTATTTCTTAAAAGTAGAGCCGAAAGCGCTGATTCAAGGATACTCTAAGTCCCAAGTAGGAATAAAATCTGGAGGACTCAGTAGAGAGACCGTCTGCCTGCGGACTGAAGTGTCCCGGGTTCGATTCCGGTCATGGGAGGCAACCAGTGGATGTGTCTCTCTCACATCGATGTTTCTCTCCCTCTGTCTCTCCCCCTCCCTTCCACTCTGGCTAAAAAAAAATCAATGGAGGACTCAGATATAAATCTCCTCCGGCAGAAAGAAAGGAAATGCTGGGCTTTATCTCAGCTCGCCCCCTCCACCTGCTCCTTCATTCATTCACCAGTTGCTTAGCAAGCCCTCCCCCATGTCAGGTTCCCTGCAGGTCCCGCGTGGAAGGGGGAGAGGCGGTGAGTCGCAGTGAGGACCACGGTGTGCCAGCTACTGTGCCAGGCCCTGCAGACCAAGTCACGTGGAATTGTCACTGCCGCCCGGGTCCCGCGTGGAAGGGGGAGAGGTGGTGACTCGCAGTGAGGACCACGGTGTGCCAGCTACCGTGCCAGGCCTGCAGACCAAGTCACGTGGAATTGTCACTGCCGCCCTTGGGGAAGGAAACCCCATTTTCAGACGAGGAAAATGCAACCGTGCATCTAAGAAGCTTCCAAACAAGCTAGGAGTGTCTGACACCAAAGGGCTCCTAAGAAAATCCTAAGATATTTTTCCATTGATTTTTAGAGAGAGTGGAAGAGAGAGGGAAAGACAGAGGGGGAAGATGCATTTGAATCACATGCAGTTGAGGGGTTTTTTTTGTGTGTGTGTGTGTTTTTTTTTAAAGTGAGGTGAGGTAAGGTGAGGCCAGCTGGCGTGGCTCAGTGGTTGAGCATCGACCTATGAACCAGGAGGTCA
>NW_005353435.1:202815-207396 GCF_000412655.1 Myotis brandtii
CTCTCCCTCTCCCTCTCTGAAATCAATAAAAATGTATATTTTTTTAAAAAAGAAAATAAGAAACCATTTTTATCTGAAAGGTATCAGTCTTTGACCTCTGACCCCTCCATCAACACCGCCTTTCCAGATGTCCACGGCACTCATCCGGACAAAATTAAAATGCGAATGCACCACCTTTGCACTGTTCTTATTTATTTATTTTTTTAATCCTCACCCGAGGACATTTTCCCATTGATTTTTAGAGAGAATGGAAGAGAGAAGGAAAGACAGAGAGAAATATCAATGTGAGAGAAACACATTGGTTGCCTCTTTGCATGAGCCCTGACCAGGGCCTGGGCCGGGGAGGAGCCTGCAACCGAGGTACGTGCCCTTGACCGGAATCGAACCCGGGACCCTTCGGCCCTATCCACTGAGCCACACCGGCGAGGGCTGCGCTGTCCTTAGAATCATCTCCGATGGAAAGGTGCCAGCTCAGCGCACTGTGCTTCCTTGAGGTTGGTCTGGATATTTATACGGAATAATCTTCCGCATCCCCAAGCACAACTGAGCACTCAGTGGTCCTCCACATAGAATTGCAGCGTTGATTTTTTTATTAGATGGGTTTCTTCTTCGGCTCCTGCGGAGACGATGTGATATTTAGTACATTGTGTAGCGACTCCTCCATGAGTCCACGGGGCTGCATGGGGAAGAACCTGTGCTTCATTTCCATCGGGGCTGCTGCTATACCAGGCCCAGCAGCCCGGCTTTCTCAGCTGCAGCTCAACCAGTTGTAACAGATGCCCGGCCGGAGTGGCTCAGTGGTTGATTATATATTTTTTTAAAGAACATATTTTTTAAAATTACATTTTAAAAAATAAAATTGCAGCAGAACTGGCTACCTCTTTTACTGCACAAGATCATATCTTAACATGTTTCTATGGTGAGAGGTTTCTGTTTCTGGTTTTTTTAAATATATTTTTTATTGATGTCCGAGAGGAAGGGAGAGGGAGAGAGAGATAGAAACATCCATGATGAGAGAGAATCATGGAATCGGCTGCCTCCTGCACGCCCCACACTGGGGATCGAGCCCACAACCCGGGCATGTGCCCTGAACGGGAATTGAACTATATCTGACCTCCTGGTTCAAAGGTCCACGATCAGCCACTGAGCCACGCCGGCCGGGCGAGAGGTTTCCGTTTTGAAAGAAAGATGCAGCCGGGCCTGTGGGCTCATCCATGTGGGAGGAGCGCCCCTCTAAGCAGAAAACCGGACCGGCGTGGACCCAGCACCATGGAAGTGCTGGTTCTGTAAGCAAACAAGCCTGTGTTTGGCCAAAGGGCACGGCTGTTTCCCACGCACGCCTGGCTCGGTTGGTTCCTGCTCTTTGGCCACTGTGCCTCCTCTCGCCAGCTCTGCCCTCTTTTCTCTTCCTCGCCAGGCAGGTTTGAGATGCGGGGTGCAGCCTCCCCGATCGAGGCAAGCTTTGCAGGCTGCCCTTGGTCTCCCTGCTCTCCCTGTGGGCACCACTGATTGGTGGTCCCGGGCACCTCCTCCCTGCTCCTTTTTTTTATTATTGATTTCAGAGAGGAAGGGAAAGGGTGAGATGGATAGAAACATCAGTGATGAGAGAATCATGGATCGGCTGCCTCCTGCACACCCCACACTGGGGATCAAGCCTGCAACCCGGGCACGTGCCCTGACTGGGATTCAAACTGTGACCTCCTGATTTATAGGTCGATGTTCAACCACTGAGCCACACTGGCCTGGGGGAATATTCTGATGATGGAGGGTAGCATGGGTCCTGAGTTCTGAGAAACCCTCATGGACTTTTACAAAATGCCACCAACGTTGCTAGTGGCCAAAGAACTTAGGATATTTCCACCGTAGTTTGCAAACCCCAAGAGGAGAGTGGGAAGCGGGGAGAGGAAGAGAATTGCGGGCAACACGGTCATTGAGAGTGTCTGGCGGGACTTCCTGATCGGCTCATTCTGTGCGGGACATCGGGGGACATGCCGAATGTGCTTCTCAGACAATGAACAATGGTAGCTGCCACCACAGGGACAAGCCATGGAGTCAGGCAGTCACCGCCTCAGGAGTCAGCACCCTGTGGGACATGTAGTTCTGTTCTTTTTTGTTCATCCTCACCCGAGGATATGTTTCCATTGATTTTCAGAGAGAGTGGAAGAGAGAGGGAAAGACAGAGAGAAACATCGAGGTGAGAGAAACACATCGATGGGTTGCCTCCTGTAAGGCCCGGGCCTGGGAGGAGCCTGCAACCGAGGTACGTGCCCTTGACCGGAATGGAACCCGGGACCCTTTGGTCCACAGGCTGACGCTCTATCCATCGATGGCTTGCCTCCTGTAAGGCCCGGGCCTGGGAAGAGCCTGCAACCGAGGTACGTGCCCTTGACCGGAATGGAACCCGGGACCCTTTGGTCCACAGGCTGACGCTCTATCCACTGAGCCAAACCGGTCAGGGCTGTGGTTCTATTCTTGTGGCCCTTGAGACAGAACAGTGGGAAAGACAATGCCACACGTGCAATTACATGCAGTGTGAGATGTGTGGGTGATAGCGGCCATGGGAGAAGCATGTCCCTCCATGGCTGCCCCTGCGGGATTTTGTTCCCACCCGTTGTGAGCTCCTGGAGCCCGGGGTCTACGTCCTATGTAGCTTTATATCCACTGTGCCGAGCACTTTCTGGAACATCCCCCGGTCTCCACAACTGTTGAACGAGGAAATGACAATCTTGTAGATGCTGAGAATGATGGGGGACAGTTGGGTGCCCATCCAAACCCGGAGAATGCAGGAATTTCCCCAGGTCGTCGCCTTGCTCTGTGGCAGGTTTTTATTATCCCCATTCCCATGGATTGTACCCATCTAATCTAATAATAGACAAACATGGTAATTGACCGTACCTTCACTACGCCTCCCATTGGCTAATCATCGAGCTATGCAAATTAACCACCAACAACGATGGCGTAGGCATATGTAGGCGCGAAGCGGCGGAGCGAAGACTGAAGGCGGCTCCGGCCGGAGCGAAGGCCTGGGTTCCGGATGCCGGAGGAAAACGGGTACCGGCAGCCAGGGGAAGGGAAGGCCTATTGCACGAATCTTTTTGTGCAATAGGCCTCTAGTATTTTATAAAGAGATAAAAAGATTGTACAATCTGTCCAAGCATTAGATCAGGGAGAAATACAGCGTGGGAGGGGCCGCCTCTAACGTTTCTCGGGTTATGTTCTGGGCATGTGTGTGACAGGCACGGACAGACGTTACATCTGCAGGAAGAAGTCTGCCTCTGGAAAGGGAGGAACTGGAAACCCCAATCCAGTCTCAGGAAGCTCAGCGCCCCCGAAACCCGGCTCAGGAACCCCTAAGGTGGGGCTGGAAGGTAAGTGAGAGCTGCCCACACCAGGCCACTCCTGCTGGGGGGCTGGGACCCCCCTGTACCATCTTGGCAGAATCAGCTCCAGTCTAGCTTACTTAAATCTCCAGAGATCCTCTAATGCAGGGGTCCTCAAACTACGGCCCGCGGGCCACATGCAAATACAAATATTGTATTTGTTCCCGTTTTGTTTTTTCACTTCAAAATAAGATATGTGCAGTGTGCACAGGATTTGTTCATAGTTTTTTTTTAAACTATAGTCCGGCCCTCCAACGGTCTGAGGGACAGTGAACTGGCCCCCTGTTTAAAAAGTTTGAGGACCCCTGCCTAACGTTTCCGCAACCAAAGCAAGTGTAAAACCACCTACAACGAATCGTTTCAGGCCATGCTTCCCCCTGGGTGAGCGACATCTTCAAGGAAAATGAAGAAGATGGGACCCTAGCTGGGTTGGCTTAGTGGTTGAGGATCGACCTATGAACCAGGAGCTCACAGTTCGATTCCCCATCAGGGCACATGTCCGGGTTGTGGGTTCGATCCCCAGTGTGGGCTGTGCAGGAGGCAGCCCATCTATGATTATCATTATATGATGTTTCTATCCCTCCCTCTCCCTTCCTCTCTGAAATCAGTAAAAATATACTTTTAAAAGATAGAGAGGACGGGTATAAATTGTTCATTTCCTGGTGGGAATGAATAAAGATCCAGGAGCATTGCTTCCTGGGGTTGAGGCCTGCTTGGAGGGCGGGGTGGGCGGCAGGGCCTGGGCTCGGGGACTGCGTGCCTCTCCCAGCCTCCCTCCTGACCCCGAAAGGTCTCCTGTTCCTAGCGTCTCTGAGCACCGCCACCTACAGAACCTCATTCTAAAGTTCTATTTATTTATGGGTTTCTCAGTGCAACCTCCCACCCCAGCCAAAGGTGCACAGGGGCACTGCCTGGAAGGTCCAGAGCGCTCCCTGCCTGGTCCTCGGGCTGGCACACAGTAAGGGCTGGCACAGTGTAGGGGCTGGCACACAGTAGGGGCTGGCACTCAGTAGGAGCTGGCACACAGTAGGGGCTGGCACACAGTAGGAGCTGGCACACAGTAGGGCTGCCCTTCTGCGGTCTGGTGAACACGGTGATGCAGTTCTTCTTGGGGTCACCGGTGACCCTGCGGCGTCCAGGGCAGGTCCCCGCGCAGTGCCCGCGGCTGCCTGGGTCTCATGGGCGGCGACACCCAGAGCTT
>NW_005353435.1:208536-218073 GCF_000412655.1 Myotis brandtii
CGGGTCCCCACCAGCACCTCCAGTGAATTTGCAACCGGGCGGCAAACCCGCGCGATCCATTTCGGTGCATCCTCCGGGAGCGGGAGCCCGGGCTCCGCGGGGAGGGACACAAGTTGGCATCGCCCCCCGGGGAGGGATTTGTCATCATTAACCGGCTCCGGTTCAATGAATCCAGCCGCCGCCGCCCGGCTCCGGCGCGCGGGCTGCAAACCTCCCTCCAGTGCGCTGGGCGCACAGACAGCATCGTGGCCTCTACACGGAGTCGGGGTCAACATGCAATGGCAGAGATTTTGGATTTTTGCTCAGGTTTGGACTTGGTTTTGGGACGGGTGGCCTTTTTTTATTTTTATTTTTTAATCATATTTTTATTTTTTAAAAAACAAAGAGGCTTGGCGGTTCTCCTAGGTCTGCTCAGTAAGTTCCAAATGAGTCGCTCAGAGACGTCTTTCCTGCCTCTTTTGTCTGCAGCTCTCATTGCTAAATGTTAACACTAGATGGCTTTCTTATGACAGGCGTGGAGGCAACTGAGCTTTCGAGTTGCCTAGTTTCTGCAATCAGGTTTTTTTTTTCCCCTTCCAGTTTTATAATTAATAATGGGAGAGGGGGGCAAAAACTCCAATAGCGTCACTTTCTAAGAACTGTGTTACTTCCCTGTAAAACCAGTATTGATGGAGATCCCAAGAGGGGGCCTATGATGTCGGCCTTTTCAAAGATGAATGCAAAGAGGCAGCTTAGGTCCCGTCTCTATGTCCCAGGGTTTAAGGGTGTCCGTGTCAGGTTGTGACTTGATGGGAAGGATTCGGAGTTCTCTGGCGAGATCCGTAATTCTGTTCAGACAGTTCCACTGAGGTTTGACCCCTGGATTGCAGAGTTCACTGCTTGATTCGGAGAGGTGGACGAGAATGTATTCATGGGGAGGCAGGATCCCTCTTGAGTTTTGGATACCATCAGTAATGGAATTGATTGATTGAGGCTAAAATCTCCACCACGGATGCATTTGGGGAAGGGATGTAGTGGACGTAGGTGTGCATGATTTATACCATGATTTATTATGTGAGGAACAGCTTTCTCCCCCCCCCCACCCCAGTTGATAGTTAATATTTGGCTTTTCGCTTTTAAGCACAATCCCTTTTATGAGACGTACAATAGCCTGCACTTGGCCATTTCAGCAGCTGCTTCTGTTACCTGTATCATAAGTGCTTTTTTTTTTCTTTGCTTTTTTCTACCTAAAGCAAGACCACGGCAGCCTGCCCAAATCTTGCCTAGGTAGGCAAACGTATTTATATAAGCCGGAGAGATATTTTGCAATTATCTTGGAAGCTGTCATTTATTGTGTGTCTCGCTCAGCTTAAAATATAACATGTTGAGTTTGTTTGTTCTAAATCAGAGCGTATTCATAAATAGCTGAAGGGGAAGAAAAAAAAAAGAACTCGCTAGCAAACATCTGGGAAATGGGAAATGGGAAATGGAATGAGAAACAGCTTTTATCCGTACCCACATGCTACCTATAGATGGGGTGACACCAACTCGGATAACGAGCCGTGTAAGCATTTGGGCCTGAAAAGAAGGCAGGAGATAAATTGCAGGTATGGAGGCGAAGCTGCCCGATTTTCTCCAGCTGGTCTAAGTGTATATTTTTATCATTTTATTCATTTTTATTTTTTTAAAAAATATATGTTATTGATTTTTTTACAGAGAGGAAGAGAGAGGGATAGAGAGTTAGAAGCATCGATGAGAGAGAACCATCATGAGAGAAACATCGATCAGCTGCCTCCTGCACACCCTCCACTGGGGATGTGCCCTCCACCAAGGCACATGCCCTTGACCGGAATCAAACCTGGGACCCTTCAGTCTGCAGGCTGACGCTCTATCCACTGAGCCAAACCGGCTAGGGCTAAGGGTATATTTTTAATCAGATGCTTTTTAATATATACATATATAAATTTTAGAGAGAAAGGGAGAGGGGGAGAGAGAGAAACATCAATGATGAGAGAGAATTATAGATCGGCTGCCTCCTGCAGGCCCCACAC
The DNA here is from genome assembly GCF_000412655.1 of Myotis brandtii. Lineage (NCBI taxonomy): Eukaryota > Metazoa > Chordata > Mammalia > Chiroptera > Vespertilionidae > Myotis > Myotis brandtii. The sequence continues at coordinate 210,567 of NW_005353435.1, forward strand.
TGAGAATCGAGCCCACAATCAAACCGTGACCTCCTGGTTCATAGGTCAATGCTCAACTACTGAGCTACGCCAGCTGAGCTCAAATGCTTCTTCTGTTTTCAAATTTTAGCCTTTCTCCGAGAGCTTTACTTTTATGGAATGTCATAGGGGGATTATCAGAGCATCATGATTTGGCAGTTAGAGCTGTGTGATATGGGTTTGTCAGTCCTCTCACCCCCACCCCCCATCCTCCACCCGCCACCCCAGGACTACAATGGTATTTTGAAGAATTTTTGAGACCTGAGCTCAGTAAAACACCTGTCTGCCAGTGGGGGATCTTTTTACCTGAGGCGAAGGGGTAATGGGTTACTCATCTCAGAAATCTATTCTTGAAAGTGAAGAAATACTGGTGAGCTGTCCTGAAGGGCAATTGTCTGGTAATTGAAGCTGGTTGAAAAAGTGCTGTGCTGGGTCATCAAAAGTAGCTTAAAAGGGGTTGCATATTTTCTGCCTACTTTGCAAAGGCCTCTTCTGTGTTTATGGCTACCCTCCCCCCGCCATAACGGTCAATGCAAAGTTGTGTTTTTTTGTTGTTTATTTTTAGTCTGGGAAAGACATCGAGTCTTTGCATTTAGGATTTAGCATTAAAATCCTTTCATAGATATGCTGAATGTGAAGGAAATTCAGGCATTGTTAACTGAAAAGCGAAGTGTCCCCCCCTCACCCCCTCTGCCCCCATCCGTTTGAACTTGAATGGAAAAGGCCATGCAGTCCTAAAGAATACAGGAACCATATTCCAGATTTCTACTTCTATTTAGGTACCTAATTCCTCTGCAGGTGATAGGACAGAAAGAGCACTGGGCACGAGGGACAAGGAATACCAGTTTGCCTGTTGCAAATGAGTCTGGAATGGAGGATTTCCAATGATCTCTTTAAGCACCAAAATTCTATGTTTCTTTAACACTTAAAGTAAACGTCTGAGAGTCATGAAAATGACTACTGATTGAGATAGGATACATTTTTCATGATGGTGTCTTTTCTTTCTTTGGCTTCTGTGGTAAGTTTGTATGTGAACATTCATGCTTGGCTTACCTTGAAGTCAATGACTCAGAAATAGCTTTTCTGTTCCAATCCTTTTACTCCTTTAAAAAAAAACCCCCGACTCCTTTTAAAGGCAGGATAAGAGTGTGATAGGCATTTAAATGCTTCACACGTGAGATAAATTGTTTTGATACTTTCTGAGCTTGGTTCACGGAGATTTCATGTTTGTTGTAACCCAGGTTGCTTCTTGATGTTCCTGTAGAACTCTGTATAGCCAAGTTCCGTGACAGGAAAGAAAAAAAGGTGCAGTTGAGAGAAGTGGCATCGAGCCCTAGCGTCTCTGTACGAGACAGGCCTTAGGGCTGTGTTGTTCCTCCTTTTCTTTTCATCCACCTGTAGCACAGAGAGCAAATTGTAGTGATCATCGTATTTGTCAGTATTTGACGTTCCTGCATGGAAAAGTAGCAACAGCAATTACTATCTACCGTCCATGCATGTCATCGAGATATATTGCCACTGAATGGAAATGAGAGGCCAAAAGGTCTTCCCATCCAGACGAGACATTTGTGGAAATTGCCTCCACGTATGCGCACATATGCACCCCCATATGCACATGTGCATGCACCCCTGCAACCTGCACATGTGCCCTGGCTGGGAATCGAACTGTGACCCCCTGGTTCCTGGGTCGATGCTCAACCCCTGAGCCACGCCGGGTGGGCCTTTCTGACGTGTTGATGACCAGAAGGTTCTTTTGCCCATAGCACTGAATCTCAGTCTACCCACTTCTTCATGTTCTCCTCGCTTGGTGGTCTGCAGCACATAGAGGCATCTCCTCGAGGTATTTCAGTTTCCCACGGAACAAAACCTGTCAAGGTTGGGTGAGGCTCTGACGCGTTCTACAACTTGACGTTGTGGGGTAGGGTGCCCTTCCTCCCTTGCGTGTCCTGCTTGTACTGATGGAGTCCAAGTTTGCATTCGTTTTCTTGTGGTCCTGCTGCTCGGGCTCTGAGTTTGCTCTTCACTGCAGCCCGTGGGTCCTTAGTCACGTGCCCTATGAAGCCACGCCTTCTCCTCGCGTGCGAATGTCACTGCAGCCTAACATCACTGTGATTCCTTTTACCTTAGCAGCGGTTCTCAACCTGTGGGTCGCGACCCCTTTGGCGGTCGAACGACCCTTTCACAGGGGTCGCCTAAGACCATCCTGCATATCAGATATTTACATGACGATTCATAACAGTAGCAACATTACGATGAAGTAGCAACGAAAATAATTTGATGGTTGGGTCACAGCATGAGGAACTGTATTGAAAGGGCCAGAAGGTTGAGAACCACTGTAAGCGCGTTCTTCCTATGGTGCCTGTTGGAGATCGATTCTAATATTTAGCACCTTTGTCTGCCCTCCCCAAGTAATGCTGCTTGCACATTAGATCAGACTGTTTTCTGTTGTTGTCGTTAATCCTCACCCCAGGATGTCTTTCCATTGATTTTTAGAGAGAGTGGGAGGGAGAGGGAGAGACAGAGAGAGAGAGAATCCTTGATGTGAGAAAGACAGCATCGATTGGTTGCCTCCTGCACGTGCCCTGACCAGGGCCAGGGGTCAAGCCTGCAACCCAGGTATGTGCCCTTGACTGGAATCGAACCCAGGACCCTTCAGTCCTCGAACTGATACTCTATCCCTGAGCCAAACCAGCTAGGGTGATCAGATTGTGTGTTTTTTTTTAATCTTTGTTAAACTGGCTGAACTGTGAATTGTATCTCTAGAAACTTCCTCCTAGGTTTACAAGGGAGTCACATGTCTTTGGCTACAGTTAAGTATTCATGCACTTAATAATATCTTATAACTAGTCTATCGCTCCACCTCTTCCACATAATTATCCTCCAAGACCATGTCATACCTCTTCTGCTGGTTCTTCTGACCAAGTTATTCTAAGAAAGAAATGTTGTCAGATTTCGTGTTTCCCTAGTAACCCGAACCATACTGTGTGCAGCATTGGTGATGAAGAAATATTTAATGGCTGAATGACTAGGGCCACCCTGTTATCTGTGATCTTAGGCACTGAAAAGATTGTAAAAAAAAAAAAAAATCAGGATGTTGGACTTTCTTAAACTCGTTTTGGTGGCTTGGTATGGCTTTATTTTGAGTTGCTTGTAGATATCGGGGGGAGAGAACCATAATCTCTTCCCATTCTCCCCCCCCCCCCCCCCCCGTGTTTTAATTAGTTGGTATTCTCCTCTTCCTGTTGCACAAATAAACAGTTAGTCCTAGGGGCCTCTCTGTTCACTCCAAATTTCCCACTTCCGCATCGCAGCTACACCTGCTGCAAGAAGCTCCCAGGTGGTCGAGCTGTCTGAGACGTGAAAGTCGTCCACAGTAGGCTCTTTGGTTGCCTTTGAAGATTTCCCACAGATGCTTAGGGCAGAGTAGCCTGTGTTGTGGTTCATGTGGGGGAGGGAGACGCTTGCCTTTAAGGTGCTTCCAGCTGGTCTGATCATTCAGTCTACAGGAGACACATCGATGAACGAGAGAAAAAACAAACAAAATGTAATTACCTATGTACATAGGGGGACCCCAAGTATGTGGGGGAGTCCGAGACAGAAAGGGAAAGCGGGGGACCCATGACATTCTGAGCTAAGGGTGAGGCGAGGCAGCTTGGGACTTCAGGTGGGAGGAAGGTCATTCTCGGGGCGATAAGAACAGGTTTCCAGTAATTAGAAGCTTGTCCTGCCCTCTCCATAGGCCATAAAAAGTGATTTCTGGAGATAACTCTTACTATGGGCAAGGCCCCTAATTTAAATTCTTCAAGGGCGCGGTAAAGGCCTCTCGGGAGCCTGCAGGGAAGTCTCCACTGTCTTCAGCTCTGAATAACCCGCACGCAGTAGGGGCAGCGCGGTGGGGGATGCTCTGTCTTCTCGAGATGCTGTGGTAACGCACTGGGTTCCTGGTTGAATGGTGCATATTCACGTGGCTCAGGCATAGCTCTTGCATTGACGTGTCTGATAACTAATGGGAAGAAAGACTTTTGATTCTTCCTTCAGGACAAATGCTGTTGTTGCCCGTGCGTAAGGCCTTAATCCAAAGAGCAATTGTTTCTTTGTAGTGCGGTTTCGGAACTTTCCTCAATGTGCATCCTCACTGTATAAAGTCACCCAGCTCAACACCCACATAGGGATGTCTGTGTCCAGACATCTGCTTGTGTCTATGTACACTATATTACATATATGTGTGCATATCACTCTACCGTGCTAAAGTGCGGATATTATAAAACATGAAATTATACATTTTAAGAAGGGTGGTACTTTGTGTGGCTCAGTTGGTTGGCTGTGGTCCTGTGCCCTGAGGGGTTGCCCGCGGTTCGATTCCCCGGTGGGGCGTGTGCGGGAGGTGGCTGATTGATGTGCACTCGCACATCGACGTTTTTCTCTCTCTCACTTTCCCTCAACAACAAAAAAAATCTGAACGAATCAATCACTCAGTCACTCAATCAATAAACAAACAGAAGTCGGAGCATTTTCTTTTGGGCCTCAAGGGCACCTGAGTTACCCTTGGAAATGGGTGGGCCCAGCCTGGAGACCACGGCTCTTCCACCCTCTCCGGTTGGCGTTCCTGTCTACTTGGAAGCAATTTCTAGGCTCCTGGTGGGGGAGAGGGGGGGTTCTTGTAGGGGAGGCTCCGGACACCCTCTTCCCTTAATGGGCCCAGCATTTGCTGTGTGTGTTTTTTTCCCGAGGACATGACTATGTTGGCCCGTTCTCTTCCAGAACTGGTTGTGGGTTGTGAGCTTGAGGTTTCATTTGGGGGCGGGGAGGGGTGGGCAGTGGAATGGGGGATGCTATTCTTGGAATGCTTCTGGTTGAATTCAGCTGTTTAGGAAGCGCTGTGCTATCATCCAGAGCTGACACCAGACCCAGGGTCACGGTGGAAGACCTAACTAATCATTTGCTCATCCAGAAGCTTCTAAAGGAAAGTACAGCCTGGCTGTCATGGTCCAGTGGTTGAGTGTCAGCCTATGAACCAGGAGGTCACGGTTTGATTCCCAGTCAGGGCACATGCCCGGGTTGCAGGCTCGATCCCCAGTGTGGGGCGTGCAGGAGGCAGCCGATCCATGATTCTCTCTCATCATTGATGTTTCTATCTCTCTCTTCCCTCTCCCTTCCTCTCTGATATCAATAAAGATATATTTAAAAAAGTTAAATATAACTTGGAAAGTACAAAGTAATAGTATACTTCTGCTTGTGTATTATTGGCTAGGACTGGAGCCCACAGCCTCCCCCAGTGTGAGGGAGGTGAGGGGTCCCCCCCTCTCTGGGGGGGCCAAGCCACCGCCTCTGTGCACAGAGCTGCAAACTAAACCAGCCCCCGAGCCTGCTCTGCACGCTCCCCGCCCCCGTGTGCGGCCTGATTCTAACCCATCGCACTCACCATTGCCTGGCTTTCTGCTGCATATTGATTTTGCGTGTTTACCTTCTGTCTCTCCTCAACGGGGCACAAGTGCTGTCTGGGCAGGGATGTTTCTGGTTTACTCCTGTTCCCTGCTCTCCAGCGGTTCTGGCCACAGAACAGGCTCTTAGCAGACAAATATTTGTTTAAGGAATGATTGAGAGCCGTGGTTTGCACATGCGAGAGCCGGGTACCTGGCTTTTGTTGACCTAAGTAGTGTCACTTTAAAGTCCTGTCTCTGTGGTAAAGGATCTAACTCGAGGATCTTTTATACCTCACGTTAGGTCTTTTCTGGGTTATTTGAAATGGCCTGTGCGTCAGCTCTGCGGAAGGTAACAGCAGGGATCCCCGGGGTCCAGGTTCCATCAGAACCAGCACGGCCATCGGACTGGGTGAATCCGGGAGACTGGGTGCCCTGAGCGGAAGTGGGGAGACTGGGTGCCCCGAGCAGAAGGGGGACCTTACGTTCACGGGAAGGTGTGGGTTGCACCTTCCCAGCTTCCAAAGTCTAGTCCCAACGGACAACGGCTGTCCTGTTGGAATCAGGAACCGAAAAGCCCAGCTGTGGGCTCGTTACTCCAGGCGACTGTCAATGATTACCCTGCGTTTATCTCCCAGCCCATGAGCCGCGATAATTTCTACAGGAAATGATGGTTTTTAAAAACCCATCAGTGGTGTGTCATGTACCTTCAGTGAGTCTGTACTTTTAAGGACAGCCAAGGACGTTAGAATATTCCTTATGCCTTAAATATAGTAGGTGCTCAGTAAACCCTAGTTTTCGTCTTGCAGATAGAAGTCTTTTATTCTTGCTATCCTGACGTACCAATTCCTATGTTATGTGAATTTAGGGGGATTTCATTCTAACTCCTGTTTGTTGAAATTTGGGTATTAAGGGCTGCTATGGTGAAAGCTGTAGAGAAGGTTGAGAGATTAGCCTAAATAATATTAAAATCGCCTAATTGTTTTAAGAGTTATTGTAAGTCATTTTCATGGAATAATTGATCTATTTTCCTGTTTAAAAAGTTTTAAGTGATGAGAAGAGTGAGTGAGAGGTGCTGATGTTTTTGACTTAGGAACAGAATAAAGAACTTGGGAGAGATATCGCTAAAGGTAAATTTAAAAACAGCTATTGTATTGACTTTCATGGATGCTCTGATAAGAGAGAACCTTATAAGGCTGATGGGAAGTTCCCTTTACTGATGCAGAAACTAGGTTTAATGAGAGAGAACACGTGGTTTTCTGAATCTTAGTTCTCAGGGCTCTTTCCTCCGGCCCACGGCTGCCTTGTGAGGAATGGCTGGTCTCCCTGAATCATGAAAGGAATGAATGAAAGGAGAGAGCGAGGGGGAGGGAGGAGAGAAGGTGCCAGCATGTGGGAATGGTGGCATTCCCAGCCAACTGCCCCGAAAGGGGCCACGGTGGCCCAGGGCTGGGCTAGTGCGCTTGTCGCCTGATCTGAAACATGCCCTGTTCTGTCTGTCAGTGGGCCGTCTGCCGTCCGTGGGAAATTTTGTACTTTGCAGCCAGGTAGGCGGCCTGCTGGTTGACTCGGGTTAGCGGTTCTTCCTTGGGGAGCGGGGGGCTCCCCTGTGATGGCGCAGACAACATTCCTTTAGCTCCCGAGTCCTTGCCAAGATGAGAAGAAGCACCACCAGCGGAAAACGGGTTTTGTTTTGCATTTAAACTTTGCTAGACTTGCATGATTTTTGTTTAAGCCAGTGGAACGGGAGCCCTTAAATAACTTTCAGCCATTTAAATACTCAGAAGGGCCCGGCTGGTGTGGCTCAGTGGTTGAGCATCGACCCATGAACCAGGAGGTCACGGTTTGATTCCTGATCAGGGTACATGCCCGGGTTGGGGACTTGATCCCCAGTTGGGGGCGGCGGGGGGGGGCGGGACTCAATCCCCAATTGGGGGCGTGCAGGAGGCAGCTGATCAATGATTCTCTCTCATCATTGATGTTTCTCTCTCTCTCTCTCTCCCTCTCCCTTCCTCTCTGAAATCAATAAAAATATATATAAAAAAAGGAAAAAAGTACTCAGAAGGGTT
>NW_005353435.1:218128-226395 GCF_000412655.1 Myotis brandtii
TTCCAGGAGTAGCCCATAGGACTTTGCTCACCTCGGCAGTGAATTATAAAACCTCAGCAGCCAGGCTGGAAGCGGAGCAGCCATTGACCTGCTCTGCTGGCGCTGCTCCAGGGTATCGTGTCCCTGGTGGAGTAAGTGGGCGACTTGTTTAAAGCTGGCGGCGGGCCATGGGAAGGCTCTGACGCAGGCGTGGCAGTAACTGCTCTGCTAATTTTAGGGCCGGCAGATCCGGGTGATGTCTGATGGCTGCTGTCGCCGCACGTCTGGGGCTGGGGAGCTTTCTAAATGCATCCTCAGCCCAGCCCCCTGGCGCTCAGCCCCTCCTGCAGGAGCGGGGTCTCGGGGCGGGGGGGGGGCACGGTGGGAACTGGGTATGTGGGTGTCATGGGAGGCACGGTCCCAGGGGACGCTGCCTTTGATCTTCCTGTTTCCTTGTCATCCCATCAGCCGATACCGGCCCCGCGTGTCCTTCCCACGCTGCAGCACCTGGGAGGCGTGGCGGGGACAGGGCGTGTGACTCAGGCTCCCAGCCTGTGGAGCAGCGTAACCATAGCGGGGACTTGCTTTCTGTGCTGCCCGGCCAGCCTCAGCCACTTTCAGGCTGAACTTTCACCTCCTCCTTTCCTGGGAAATGAAACCTGAGGGGAGAGGTGAGAACTTCTCCAAACTCCTGGGAGCACAGAAGTAGGATCTCCTTGCTGTTGCAGAAGACGGAGTGGCCCGAGGCCTGTTTGGCGGGCAGGGAGGGTAATCCAGGCTGAAATGAGGATCTCTCTTTCACCTCTGGCATCCTGAGGTTCCCAAGTGAGTCAGGACGCCCCAGGGTGTGAGGCCCCTGTGGGCAGGGACCTTGTCACCTCCCCCCCCATCCTCTCCCCCAGGAAGCGTCTGGCACAGTCAGCAAATTTACCAGCGCGCAGCCTTGCAGGCCTCCGAGGTGCCTCCCAGTTACCCTGCAGCCAGACGTCCTCACTGTGCGGATTCGGAAACATTTGCACAGCCAGGCCCTGTAGGCTGGACGGCTGCTCCTTCGGGGGTGAGCTCACTTCCCGTGAACTGTCAGCGTCCCGGCGGGCGGATGGCCGCGTGTCCGGTGTGTTAGCAAAAGACTCCGGTGGCAGTGAGACCCGGGTGGATGGCACTGACTCCCTCAGGGAAAGACTCCCTGGTCCCTGAGCGTAAGGTGGGTTTGCACGGCCAGGAATCGGTGGAGGGCCGGTGGGGGCAGGGTTAGGCCTTGGAAGGGTGAGGATTTGCATTTTTGTTGAGTGGCCCTTGTGTGCAGTGACATTCCTGCTCGCAGTACTGTCCCCGTCAACCAGCTCTGCCTAAAACCAAACTTACTTCCTTGACTGCTTTAGGTTTCGCAACTCAAAAAATGGGCTTCATCAGTAAAAGCAACATTAAGGAGACGTGATGGGCAGTATTTTCAAAGTGGTGATGAACTTGTCTATCTGATAAGTTTATCCCCACCCCCCACCATTGTGATTTGCTTAAGGTTGTATAGAGTGTGTCATAAACCTAAAGGAGAATATGTTGCATTGTGGCGTTGGGTTGCCTGGTAGGTTGTGGGCACTCAGGTGCACGTGGGCATTCCGGTGTCCGATGCTGACTGCGTGCTCTGGGGGGCCCGCCCAGTAGTAGGAAGGACGCAGGGTATGGGGGTGAGTACACGCAGGGGTGTTGCTCTTATGACGCTTTCATTCTGGCAACAGAGTGAATCTTCTAATAGAGCTTTTCTCAGTTGATGATTTATTTCGATTTTTAACTATTTTTATTGCTTTCAGAGAGGAAGGGAGAGGGAGAGAGAGATAGAAACATCAATGATGAGAGTATCATTGACTGGCTTTCTCCTGCACGCCACACACGGGGGGTCGAGCCCGCAACCCGGGCATGTGCCCTGACCGGGAATCGAACCCATGACCTCCTGGTTCATAGGTCAACGCTCAACCACTGAGCCACACCAGCTGGGCAGAGTGTCCATGTTCTTCAATGAAGATCTGCCAGGGAGTAAAACTTAGCGATAGGCTTGTCACTTTCCACTAACAAACGCAAGGCCGGGAACAAACGCCTGGCGGGGAGAAATGAGCCTCACATTTTCTGAAGATGGGAAGGCTGCCTGGTGTTCGTTGTATTCGGTGCCTCGCGGCATCGGGGTGATCTGGATGCTGCCTTCATTTCCTCCCTTTGCTGTCGTCTGCTCAGGATCTGTTACAGATGGGTTATGCTGATGTTGCTGATTTTTGCCAATGATTTAAGCGTGGAGGGATGCGGGGACCCTCCGGAGCGATAAGAACACAGCTGCTGAGGGTGGCGGGGAGCAGGGGAACGCGTCGAGGGCCTTCACTTGATTTGGGGGCAGAAGCTGGGGCCGAGCAGCTGCAGATGGGGTGCCTGCAACTCCCACCGTGGCCGTGGGGGCGTTTTTTACATCTTTTTGTTTGTCGTGAACAAAAGCAGTGCTGAGCTTCATCAGTGAGGTTAAGTTTACATACGTGCTGGGGACGGGCGGCTCAGCTGAAACATCACACCCCGGTGTAGGGAGGGAGACTGGCCTGTGATGTGCTGGGTCGGACGCGGCCCGGCGTTAACATGCCTCTCCCTGTGTGCGCGCTGATTTTCTATTAATGGGTAAACATTGACCCTGACCTTTGCCCTGGGAAAGCGCTCGCTATTCCAGCCCCCAGTCCCCGCGTCTTTTTCTGCGTTCACTGCAGGCAGCCTGGGCCTGATTCTCCCGATACTAAGTTTGTGGGCTGGGTAGTTGGGAGGAAGACGGGGATGTTTGCAGAAGAGGAAGTTTTCTCACGGGCAGATCTTCACGGGAAGAGGGGGAGGAGATGCCGGAGAGTTTGGAATATTCTTTTGTTGTTGTTGTTAATCCTCACCCGAGGATATTTTTCCATTGATTTTTAGGGAGAGTGGAAGAAAGAGGGAAAAACAGAGAGAAACATCGATGTGAGAGAAACACATCGATTGGTTGCCTCCTGCACTTGCCCCGACCAGGGCCCGGGCCGGGGAGGAGCCTGCAACCGAGGTACCTGCCCTTGACCGGAATCGAACCCAGGACCCTTTGGTCCGCAGGCCGACGCTCTATCCACTGAACCAAACTGGCTAGGGCAGAATTTTGAATATTCTAGAAATCCTCCTGGAAGTGGTGTTCCCACAGCCCCTCCCACCCAGGGTCTCTGTTATTGTTGGACACAGAATAAAGACTGCGGGTCGAGCCTGTATTCCTGTGGGCGATTCGTCCAAGGTTGTGCTCCAGCCCTGCTGGCTTCTTGTCGCTCAGGTGCTGGGTGTGTTCTCTGGATTCAAAGGCACTTGGCGCCCGGCCGGCGTGGCTCAGTGGTTGAGTGTCGACCCAGGAACCAGGAGGTCCCAGGTTCGATTCCCGGTCAGGGTACATGCCTGGGTTGTGGGTTCGATCCCCAGTGTGGGGCGTGCAGGAGGCAGCCCATCAATGATTCTTTCTCATCATTGATGTTTCTCTCTCTCTCTCTCTCCCTCTCCCTTCCTCTCTGAAACCAATAAAAATATATTTTTTTAAAAAGGAAAAAAAGGCACTTGGCCCCTGAAAGTTCATATTCTGTTGCTCCCTGAATGGAGATGTGAACCAAGTTGACCTGCATCTAGAATTTTCTGCCATTGTGTCTTCTTGGTTCTGGAATTATAACTGGCTCATTTCTAAAAGCCTGACCCTTCTGACCTTGGCTTTCTAGCTGTCTCTCTCGCTTGTTCAGAGTTTTTAGTCCTTGCTGCTTTCTTCTGAATGTTTAGATTCCAACTGATTTCCAGAGTGGCTGGAAGACAGTCCGTGTTTCAGAGGATGTGTAGAACATTGCGAACCCCTTGACTCCCTGGCAAAGTGGGGGTTTGCTGGAGGCCCCCCGTGACTGCTTTTGACTTCCTGTCTGGGATTTCTGCAGCTTGACCATCAGGCGAGGGGGCTTTAAAACATTGTATAAGGGACTCATAAGAATCACGTTTTCAGTCATTTCTCTGAGTGAGACATTGTGAAGTTCATCTTGTCAGTAGTATTTTTTTTAAATGTATTTCATTGATAAATCTACAAAGATAATCAAGGATTTTGCTTCCTGACACCTGTAACTCTGAGTTTACTTTCTTTGGGTGTGAGTACTCTCAGTGCTAAAATAACACAAAATAAAAACGCCCCACCCTAGCCGGACTGGTGCAGTGGATAGGGCACTGGCCCTGGGACTGAAGGGTCCCGGATTCGATTCTGGTCAAGGTCATGTACCTCCGTTGCAGGCTCAATTGGGGCACGAGGGAGGCAACCAATTGACGTGTTTCTCTCACATCAATGTTTCTCTTTCTTTCCCTCTCTCTCTCTCTCTCTCTCTTTCTCTCTCTCTCTCTCTTTCTCTCTCCCTCTCTCTTTCTCTCTCTCTCTCTCTTTCTCTCTCTCTCTCTCTTTCTCTCTCTCTCTCTCTTTCTCTCTCTCTCTCTCTTTCTCTCTCTCTCTCTCTTTCTCTCTCTCTCTCTCTTTCTCTCTCTCTCTCTCTTTCTCTCTCTCTCTCTCTTTCTCTCTCTCTCTCTCTTTCTCTCTCCCCTTTCCTTCCCCTCTCTCTAAAAGTCAATGGGAAATTATCCTGAGATGAGGATTAACAACAACAAAGCCCAAAGTTTTATTGTTAGCTTTAACACATAACATTACATTCCTGTGCATAGTCACAAGAAATATAGGAAGAAAGGCCAGCGCTTAAGGAAGTGTGCAGTAAGTTCACAGACATTGTGCGGGTAGGAGATTAATGTGATGAGTCACCTTTACATGCGTAACTTTTTGTTCTGGGCGTGAAAGAGCAGCTCCCCATATTACACGCTAATAATGCAGTTTGAACGAATACGACGTGTGGCAGTCAAGCCTCTAAGGTGGTAAGTGACATGGACTTACCCGGTCAGGCCCAGGTGGCCGGCGTGCTGTTTGCAGGGGCCAGCGCGCATGGCCATAGTTTCTGTGTTTTGTTTGATGAGGCGCTAGAAATGGAAGCAGGGATCTTAAAACACTCTCTCCAGTTCAGTGCATTCATTTTAAACGTTTATCAGAAAGAACCCAGTGATGTCATTCCAAATGTCTCTTTGATCTGCCGTTGGAGGCCAGGCCCAACAACTTATTCTGTAACGTCATCGCGTGTTTGTCTTTTGATGAGCAAAAGGGGTCTGGAATGTGTGTACTTTTGTGTTACCGTTGACAACTGCCTGTAACACATCACGGTTGAGTTCCAGCGCTGAAGGGCACAGGGCACGATGGGCCCTGAGTCACCATTCCAGTTCGGCCGCAACACATCACGGTTGAGTTCCAGCGCTGAAGGGCACGATGGGCCCTGAGTCACCATTCCAGTTCGGCAGCTGCCAAACCGGTCCCCCCGGTTTCCCGGGGGTGGGTGCCCTGCCCCAGAGCTTTCAGAGAAAAGAGATGAACACTGTGGAACACAGACCATTAGAAAAGAAATTGTGGTTTTTTTTTCTTAGCAGCTGCCCGTTTCTTATTAAAAAACAATTTCTTTTGGTATTGATTTCAGAGAGGAAGGGAGAGGGCAAGATAGAAACATCAGTGATGAGAGAGAATCATGGATCGGCTGCCTCCTGCACGCCCCACACTGGGGATCGAGCCCGCAACTCGGGCATGTGCCCTGACCGGGAATCGAACCCTGACCTCCTGGTTCATGGGTCGAAGCTCAACCCACTGAGCCACACCGGCCGGGCTGTTTTCTGTTATTTCAATCTTGCAGGTGGTCAGTCCTCCGTGCAATCGCCCCCCCCCCCCACATTGGGGCTCTTGTGAGAAACTGCCTTCAGCTTCTCTGTCCGTTTCCCTCCAGAGGTGAAGGGTGGGTGTGGGGGGGAAGTGGGGAGATTACCAGCTGAGCCTACACCTGCCCCTGAAGACTTGGAACCATGCAGCTCTTCAGTGGCACGGGGTCAAAGGTTAATAGATGGGCGGGGAAAGAAGGGGTCAAGCACCTTCCTGACCTCTGCCCTCAGCACTCCACCTCTCCCAGGTTAAGCTCTGCAGATTGTAATAAAGGAGAAGGTAATTGCGTGGGGACTTGGGGTGAGGCATTCACCCCAGAGAAATAATCACATTTGGCCCCAAAGATGTATGCATGTGTGAGCGCGCTCAATGCAGTATTAATTATAATGTGAGAAACTGGAAAAATATTGGCAGTAAGATATTAAATTATGATTCTCCATATGATCAAGTCATTTAAGTCAATTAAGTGTCTTGTTTTATAAGGCCATTTAATGACAGGGGAAAATGTTCACAGAATATTAAATGAAGACATTTTCTCGCTAAGTAGCATATATAATAGATCCCAATTTCACGGGGAAATTAAATGTGCATATGCATCAACAGAACAGGGATACAGTAAAAAATTACAGTGGTTATTGCTTGTGGTGGTGTTATGCGTAATTACCATTTTCTTTTCTTTTTGCATTTCTTCTACTGTGTTTTTAAAATGAACGTATGAATTTAGTGATAGGGAAAGTGTGGCATTAAAATATTTGAGTTATATGACGCAGTTATATATATCCTTTAAATAGTGTCAGTCTGCCCTGGCCCGGTTGGCTGGAGCGACGTCTGTACATCAAAAGGTTGAGGGTTCGATTCCTGGTCAGGGCACATGCCTGGGTTTTGGGTTTGATCCTCAGTTGGGGCATGTACTAGTACAGGAAGCAACGGATCGATGTTTCTCTCTCACACAATGTTTCTGTCTCTCCCTTCTTCTCTCTCTAAAAATCAATAAAAACTATTAGTCTGTTTCAGTATAGTTTCCTGGCTCAATATAGTTTAGATTATTTTATTATGTAATCTCCCTGATTTGTTCTTTTGATTATACTTAACAGAAGTTTTCAAGGCAAGTAATTAGCAAACATACGTTAGGTACCTATTATGTCTGATAAATACATTTTTGGTGCATGTTCTTTACCATGAAAGCATTTATAATCTAAGCTAGTTGTCATGTAGGTAGAACTCCTTTGAAAATTATTTGCCGATCTTGAATGTTAGATTTTAAACACTATAGTTTTTTTTAACCTTTTAACGTTCAAACTTGTTACATAGGAAAAATACATATATATTTATAACTTAATTTCAGGAATTTATTTTTTAAAATATATTTGTATTGATTTCAGAGAGGGAGGGAGAGGGAGAGAGAGAGAAAGAGACATCAATGATGAGAGAGAATCATGGATCAGCTGCCTCCTACTGGGGATTGAGTCTGCAACCGAGGCATGTGCCCTGACTGGGAATCGAACTGTTACCTCCTGGTTCATAGGTCAACACTCAACCACTGAGCCACGCCAGCTGGGCAGGAATTTATTTTTTATTATGAATCTAATTTACTGGTAAGGCACTGAATGACTTCCTTTTATATACATTATTTTATTTAATCTTCACAGCTACCAATCCTTTTCAATGGGGGCGCCCTTCTCAGTTGGCATGAGTTAAATTACAGACCTGGGCATTTACTTTAAAAACACCATGAATGCTCTTTTTATGTGTGAGGGCAGAGGCCCCTGGCCTTCCATAACACCCCCATCTCTTCAGCAGTATAATTGCTAGCCTTCGATATTATGCTTTTTGACATTTACATTAAAAATAAAAATTAGCTAATTTGTAAGCTATAAGGTCTCGAAAAGACAGCTCATTCTTCTTTCGCACCTGTTAATGGCTCTATTAAGATGCCAAAGTGGCTGATTAAATTAAGTGCAGTGTCAAAGGCTGGCTGTCTCTCTGTGAGTCCGTCTATGTGACTTATGGAAGCTCGACTTCAGAATTACGTCTGCTTAGCAGCCCTGAAGTCAGCTCTTACTATCCATCAAGCTGCAGTGCGTGTAGATGAGAAGTATTAGACCAGGCGGGCCATCCTCACGCTGTCACAGAGCTGCCTGTAAAACAGATTCAGTGTTACGTCCTTGACGTTACTTGTTCCCATCACACGTCCGAGGCCCTGTCCCCTGAGCTCTGCCTGCGGCGCCGGACAGCAGTGACCGAGTCCGATGGTGGGACAGCCAGTGCCCACGTGCCGTCGCATAAGAAGATGGAGTACATTGTTGGAGAATCAGAATCCCATATTTTCTCTTCTTAATTTTTTATTAAAAAAATATTTTTTAAATATATTTTTTTATTGATTTCAGAGAGGGAGAGAGAGAGAAACATCAATGATGAGAGAGAATCATTGACTGGCTGCCTCCTGCACGCCCCCCACTGGGGATGGAGCCCACAACCTGGGCATGTGCCC
>NW_005353435.1:230914-250117 GCF_000412655.1 Myotis brandtii
AACCTGGGCATGTGCCCCGACCGGGAATTGAACTGTGACCTCCTGGTTCCTAGGTGGACGCTCAACCACTGAGCCACGCCGGCCGGGCACTTAGAATAAGTTTTAAACTTGGGAACAAGGCGCCATGTGAGGGTTCAGTGGGAGAGGAGAGGGGGGAAGACGGGGTGCCCATCATTTCCAGGAGCAGGGCATGTAGGTGAGGACCTATAATTTGTTTCCTGAGACCCCTGCACCTTTTACCTCGCCCCTGAACTATGCACAGGGCCCTGGGCCTCCGGTTGAAGCCTGCACTGCCTTCATTGCTGGCTGACCCAGGCCTGGCCTGGGGGAGGCCTGGGCTGGGCTGGGCTAGGGTGGGCTCCCCATGGCACCCCTCCCCCTGTGGTACCCCTCCTTGCTTTAGGGGTGCAGTGCGGGCTGCTGTTGAAGCCACCTCCCCTTTAGTAGGTTAGTCTCGGGTCCCCCTGGTCACAGGAAGCAGGCTGCTTGAGTTAGGCCTTGGGGAGGAGTGGAAGTATTTCTGTCATGAAAAACAATAACTGTTTATAGAGGCCTGCAGGGTTTCATCACGCTTATGTAACCAGTTTTCTAGGACACGGACGGGACCGCCATCACTTGCCGGCTCAGTGGCTGTGGCCCGGGTGTCCTGAGGCCCTTTATTCCCCGAGTTTCCGGGCCGCCTGCTCGGGAACTGGGCGCCTTGTGCGCCGTCAGACCAGCCTCTGCTGACGGCACGGGGACCTCAGAGACAGGCCACACTGTGTCATCCAGCAGGCGTCTCTTAAATGTAGGTTGTGCCCGGCCAGCGTGGCTCAGTGGTTGAGCATCAACCTACGAACCAGGAGGTCACGGTTCAACTCCTGGTCCCCAGTAGGGGGCGTGCAGGAGGCAGCCGATCCATGATTCTCGCTCATCATTGATGTTTCTCTCTCTCCCCCTCTCTCTTCCTCTCTGAAATCAATAAAAGAATATTTTTTAAAAAATGTAGGTTGTCATCTCTTTTAGGAAATTACATAAACAGAGACCCTCAGGCAAAAAATCGCACACAACGAAAACCAACAAAAACCCCAGCTCCAGACAGTGAGGGGTTGGTTCTCAGCCGTCCTCATTGTCTCACCAGGTCACACTCAGCCCCGGATTACAGCCGGCGCGGCCTTTGCCCGGATGAGGCAATCCTGCCCTCATGGTGTGGAGTCACCAGAAGAAGCTGGAAATACTTGATTGAACCTAAAAGGGAGTGTGCGTCTTGGCCCTAACCTATTAGGGAGGGGAACTGGCAAAAAAAACCAGTTGATTTCAAAATTTCTGTTTTCAGGACGTACTTTATTATTCTGCTTAATATAGCACAGCACAGATGTGCAAACAAATGCTTTTTATCTTATTTTTTAAATATATTTTTATTGATTTCAAGAAGAAGGGAGAGGGAAGAGAAAGATAGAGACATCAATGATGAGAGAGAATCATGGATCGGCTGCCTCCTGTACGCCCCGTACTGGGGATCGAGCCCGCAACCCGGGTATGTACCCTGACCGGGAATCCAACTGTGACCTCCTGGCTCATAGGTTGATGTTCAACCACTGAGCCACACTGGCCGAGCAAACAAATGCTTTTTAATTCTTTTTAACTCTTGTCACCAGCGCTGCCTCTTCCTTTAAAAACTCAGAGTGGGTATCATGTTTAGAGCTCAGCTTCAGCTCCCCCTGGGCCCAAGGTTTAGTTCAGGGCCAGGGTGCCGCTCGGAAGGCGGTAAACGCCGGCGCGGATTCGTGCCCAGGATTCTGGCAAGAGCCCTGCGTACACGCAAGGGTTTCCTTTCCAATCACTAGTACTTTCCTTGTTATACTTTTCCATCTGATAAGTGTGAGTCACACACATTCTGGAAGCTGCTGCTTATCTCGGACAGGAGATGCCGAGGTAGATACGGGCGTGATGAATGGTGTGCGGGGTTCCTCCGAGCCCGGCGCCTCTGCAGAGCCCTGTCATTGTGTCCTGTGGTGACAGTCCCTTTGGCGGGAGGCTCAGGCAGGCCTTGCACAACTTGGATACATGCTCTGCTCAGCGCTGCAGCGGGGCACAGAGGGGTGGTCTCAGCCCCCAGGGAAGGCAGCCCCGCTCCAGGCTGCGCACCCTCCCCAGCCTCTCAGAAGCCAGCACGGCTGCTTCCCACGGGGGCAGGCACAGGGGCGCGCAGCATGGCCCGTGGGGTTCCCAGGATTGGGAACATGTTGGATCTGATCGTGCACAGAAGACGATGCAACTTCCTGCAGCAGGTAACCATGCGCCTGGGGCCAAAATTCTCACTGGCAGAGCTTCCTGGAAAGCTGTCAGTGTTCTGCTGTCCCGAGTCCTCCTGCCAAGTGGTGCGTTCGTAGGGGATAGAAGGGAGCAGGAAGCAGCCACTGGCTGGGGCCGCATGAGACTCCTTGAGCTGTCACCTGCTTCGCGGTAGGTGGCTTGCCCGCAGAGGCTCTGCTCCAGGTGACCACCAGCAACTCTGTTTCTTACTTCAAACAGAGTATGTAATCCGAAGCCAGGACCCCCCAACTCCGTGCTGTTCCATGCCAGGTTTTCTTTTTTTAATATATTTTTATTCAGAGAAGAAGAAAGAGGGGGAGAGAGAGAGAGAAACATCCATGAGGAGAGAGAATCATGGATCGGCTGCCTCCTGCACGCCCCACACTAGGGATCGAGACCGCAACCTGGGCATGTGCCCTGACCAGGAATCAAACTGTGACCTCCTGGTTCAGAGGTCGATGCTCAACCACTGAGCCACACCGGCCGGGCTCCCTTTTTTTTTTAAAGCATATTGATTGGAAGAAAACGGTCATTCCCTGCACAGCTCTCATTCTGAGGGTACGTTAAGTCTAAACGTAGTCCCTGCCCCACTGGGAGTTGGTTTAGATGGTTTATCTGAACGTGGGGATTCTGCAGGGAAAGGGAGGCGATTTCGAGACCTCAGCCCAGGGGAGTGTGGGGCGAGCTTCCTGCGCTGGAGAAAGTGTCCAGACCCGCCTTCTCTCCTCCCTGGGGAAGGTGACAGCTGAAAAGAGTCAGGTTCGCCAGTGGCAGCAGTGACCGGAGCGGGGAGCAGTGTGCTCTGACCTTCACCTGTCCTTGGTGCTTGCTCCCCTCCCCGTGGAGCGGGTGGGAGGGATGGAGGGACTGTTATTTTGGGTTGAAACTTTTTGCTACATCTTCAATTGTCCTTAGGGACCCAGACCCTTTTGTCCTTTATGGTTTAGCCTTTTTAGCCAGTTCCTTAGAGTTAGGCCGGCCTTCTCTGCCCCGGGCTTTGTGCTCTTTGGACTGGAAATTGAATGAGATGGGGCGAGGGCTCTTTGTGTGAATGAAAGGGGCAGTGACAGGGCAGACAGGGGACCCAGCTTGACCCCTCGCTAGCCGCCACCAGGGCTCCCACCAGCAGGGCGGCTTTGTGCTGAGGGACAGGGCGGCTTTGTGCTGAGGGACAGGGCCCTTGGAACTGGGCGGCCAGGTGATGCTGGGGGAGGGCAGACACTCCCACAGTCAATGGGAACCAGCCATGGCCAAGGTCAGCTGGCCTGTCCCTCAGAACTCGCACCTGCCTGGTGTCTCTTTTGTGTCTTCCCAGACGTGGCCGTGCTTTGGCGTCATCGTCACAGGAGACGGGGGTGCATTTGAAAAGCCACAGATGGGGTGGCCCGGCCCAGAGATTCTGATTTAGGTGGAATGCGTGCGGCCGGCGCTTCCCAGAGCCCTTCAGTGGTTCTGACCTGTAGTCTGGACTGAGCGCCTCACCTGCTAGCAGGGCCACTTACGGGAGGACCACCTGCGGGGGCCACCTGCCCACAGGCCACCTGCGGGAGCTGGACCACCTGCGGGAGGCGGGCGCCCTTGTCCTCGGAGCATCTGGTTATCCAGGATTTCGGGGACTTGAACTTTGCAGAGGTTCCGTGGCATTAGGTGATTTCAGGAGGGATTCTGACTGCATTTCAGGAAGAGCTTCTTTAACTCGGGAGACCCGGCCGAGACTGTGGTGAGAACTCTGGAGCCTGTGTATGATCCCGAGACCTCAGAAGGAGGCTGGGAGGCAGGATGGGACGTGGCTCCTTTTAGTGCTCGTCCCAGGACGAGAATGAGGACGGAACTTTCGGGAACAAAAAGGAGATGGGCACCATCGCTGCAGACGGCGCTCTTAGACGCGTGATGAGGAGTGAGGTTCGGGTGAGGACCCCTGTCAGGCTCCTCAGGGGGACCCCAGCCCCGGGCTGGCTCCCGGGCCCTGTGCCTTCACCTCCCCCAGCACCAGCTGCTCATTTTTATTCTCACTCTCGCCACGCGGCCCCTCCCCCGCCGAGCACGCGGTAGCCTGGCTGCGTTCCCCCCTCCTTGGGGCTGTTTTATCTTCGCTTTTTATGTTATCAGCGCGTGGGGAAGTGAGAGGCAGGCCCTGTGCGTCTGCTCTTATCAGGGATGCGATGAGGTCATTGACAGATGGGAGGGGCTGGGCCTTGAGAAACAGGGGGGCCGGCCCAGTCCTGGGGGCCAGGGGGCCAGAGATCACTAGAGGCTTGGAGGTCAGGGAAGCAGCTGAGCAGGCCCTTCTGAGGGCCTGAGCTTGCCTGGCGGTTGGCGGTTGGCATTGACCATCAGATGAACTAGACGGTGCCGCCCAGACAGGGTCCCTGCCCTCGCTGTGCCCACAGAGATGAGCACCGCTTCGTCAGGGGGTCCAGCTGTTGGCTCGCTGAAAGCCAGCTTCTCTACAGACCCTCGTTCCAGCCCCGTGCGCGTTGCTGGTTTCCCGCGGAGGTTTGTGTTTCTAATGGGATGTCTTTATTCTGCTCTCTGTGTTGCTGAGAATCTCTGTCTTCTCATTTTATTTTGACAACTTGTTGGGAAATCCTTGCCACTTTGCGAACGTTCGAGATGCCTAGCAACGTGTTACAGATTGTTTGCAGCGCTTCCCTCTCATTATTTCAGCGAAACCGTAATACGTCATTTTATGAAAAGCACCCTAGAGACAGGAAATCAGCTCTAAGAGTTATTTTGAAATTCCTTATTCTACAGAGCTACTTTTTTAAAAAAATTTAAATATATTTTTTTGAAATTGATTTCAGAGAGGAAGGGAGAGGGAGAGAGAGATAGAAACATCAATGATGAGAGAGAATCATTGATTGGCTGCCTCCTGCATGCCCTCCACTGGGGATCGAGCTCCAACCCCGGGCATGTGCCCCTGATTATAATCGAACCCAGGACCCTTGAGTCCCCAGGCCAACGCTCTATCCACTGAGCCAAACCGGCCAGGGCTGCAGAGCTACATTTTTAATGGAAGATGGTCTCTCGGTCAGGCCGTAACAGGAACGCCCTAGATACTGTCCAGCTTATGTGCGCGAGGGTCTGGGTTGACGTTAGCCCAGCCCACAGGTCACGTGCACGCAGTGGGGCTGTCTCCCTGCCTCGGCCCCATCCCAGCCACACACAGACTCATAGACACGGCCCAGCACTAGGCCTCCCAGGAGGCAAAGGAACATTTCTTGACTGTAAGACAGGAGTTTAACTGGGTAATTTAAAACTTAGAATACACACACACACACACACACACACACACATATTGATTTCAGAGAGGAAGGGAGAGGGGGAGAGATAGAAACATCAATGATGAGAGAGAATCATTGATCTGCTGCCTCCCGCACGCCTCACACTGGGGATTGAGCCCACAACCCAGGCATGTGCCCCGACCGGGAATCGAACCGTGACCTCCTGATCCATACGACAATGCTTAATCACTGAGCAATACTGGCCAGGCTTTTTTTTTTTTTTTTTTAATCCTCATCTAAGGATATGTTTATTGATTTCTTCATTACTTACAACCAACCTGCTCCCTCCTCCATTTCCCCTGTGCTAAGACAGAAAAGGATGAAATGTAGGGTTTAAGGAGAGAATGGCATTTTCATTTGTCCTTTTTTTGGTGAGCCTATGAGAAGCACAAACTGAAGTTGGAAATATTAGTGCTCATTTTTATTTCATATTAAGAAATTAGTCTTGTTGCCAGTTTCCTAAGGACAGAATAAAAAGGTTCTGAAAAAAAAAAAAAGTTGTGTGTTTTTTTTCAATTCCAGGAACCTTATCAGTGACCAAGGTTTTGGTTAACAATGAACATTCCTTGTGTTGATGACTCAGAGCTCCTCTGTCTCCTGATGCCTGGCGGCCAGAGGTCCAGGGACCGTGTGCTAACTCAGCTTTTGTCGCATGTCACTTGCAAACCAGAAATGGTTCTGATTTACAACCAGCAGGAGCATTGTCTTCCTTTCGGAGAGAATGTGACGGTTATTGTTGAGATGTGAACATTGTGGTGGGCAGGATCCTCTCCCAAAATAAAGACCCTTTATTTTTATTTTTTAAATATATTTCACTGATTTTTTTTACAGAGAGGAAGGGAGAGGGACAGAGAGTTAGAAACATTGATGAGAGAGAAACATGGATCAGCTGCCTCCTGGACTGAGGATGCGCCCACAACCAAGGCACATGCCCTTGACTGGAATTGAACATGGGACCCTCCAGTCCGCAGGCCGACGCTCCATCCACTGAGCCAAACCGGCCAGGGCAATAAAGACCCTTTAAAAACAAGTGGCAGGTGCCTCCCCCGCAGCTGGGCCAGGCAAGCCGTGTTTACCTCCGGAAAGGAGGGAAAGCGATTGTGGCTGGCAGATCGGGGAGTACAATCTCGCCCGGCCGATTCCTCAGCGGCTCCTATCCGTGCCGCTTCCCGTTTTAATTCAGACAGTAAGTGTCTGCGAATGTCTGCGCTAAATATTCCTCCTGCTATCAGACGGCGTGCGCGCGTGCCGGAGGACGGATGATTCCGCATTCCTCGCTCCTTCCCTTGCTCGGTGGTTTATTTTCAGGAGTGAGTGACTGGAAATAGAATGCAGCCCTCCTTGTCCCTGATCCTGGCGGCCCCTTTCCCGCAGGGATTCATGGGAGAGAAGAGACAGGGCCCAGGTCACTGACTCAGAGGGCCGGACCCCGACAGCACCCTAGGGAGTGGCCCTTGGTGGCAGGTGGTGCCTAGAGGCCCAGGCTGTTACCATCTTAACTGTTTTATTTCTTAATATATTCCTAGTACATTAAACATTAAAACATGAGAGATGGCCCGGCCGGTGTGGCTCAGTGGTTGAGCGTCGACCTATAACCCAGGAGGTCACGGTTCGATTCCTGGTCAGGGCACATGCCGGGGTTGTGGGCTCGATCCCCAGTAGGGGGCGTGCAGGAGGCAGCTAATCAATGATTCTCTCTCATCATTGATGTTTCTCTCTCTCTCCTTCTCCCTTCCTCTCTGAAATTCATAAAAACGTATTTAAAAACAAACAAGCAACAACAAAAAAAACCATGAGAACTGACTTTGGGTCCTGTCTTGGGGCCCAGTTGGCTCAGCTCTCTCCTGTCAATCGCTCGGGTAGAAATAACCTGTTTGTTGGCAGCTGGTTGGCAGTGGTTTGGCGCCAGGGCCCGGGAGGATTTCCCTCGTTCCCGTGAGGGCCAGCACTTCCTCCTCTCGTGGCTCCTGGTGGGAGCGGAAAATGGAAAGAGAGCCACGTCAGGGGTGAAGGGCAGCAGGAGCCGCAAGAGGGAGGAGCTTCCAGACAAAAGCCAGAGGCAGGCGTGCTGGGTAGGCAGTCCCGCAGGTCACAGGGTAAGGCAGCTCGGCCTGAAGTCACAGCTGGACACAGCCCGTCCCTGCGCCCCGATGGGGACCGCTGGCCTGGGAGGGCCTTCTGGGCAGGTCCCAGGCTCCCTGCTGTCCTTTGGGGTCCACTTGGAGTTCTGAGCTCCACCCCCATCCAGCGCCCACCTGGCCCAGCTGCTCTGCACCCAGGACCCCCCAGCGCTCCCCCAGGCACCCCTCCCCCCAGGAGCAGCACACAGGGGCGAGGAAGAGCAGTGGCAGCACCAGCCTAGTCAGTCACATGCGACAGGACTGGTCCCGGTCCCCACTGCCCAGTGTGGAAAATCTCTGTGCTCTCGTTAAACCCCCTCCCTGAAATACAAACAGCTGAATTATTTTCCAGTTTGGCCAAGGAAGTAGAGGGTCACATGGGCAATATTTTTGTAACAGGCAGAGTTACTCATTTCGGGCTTGCGAAGTCTTTCCACACAAACACACTTGACTGTTTTCTCATTGGGGCTGATGCTTCACACGCAGGGCGTTGGAGGGCGGGCAGGGCAGGAGAGGTGGTGAGCACTCTGCCCCCCCAACCCCCCAAAACAAACTCCCCCCCATAGGAACCTGTTCTGACTCTTAGTGGCTTGTCCTCTGAGCGGACCGCTAACTCGGTCAACATTTTCATACCTTTGTCCTAAACTGTACTGAGGACACACACGACTAGTCCTTCCCGCTCCTATGGGCCGCTGTTTTTTCTCTAAAAAATATTTTTCTTGATGTCAGAGAGGAAGAGAGAGGGAGGGAGAGATAGAAACCAATGATGAGAGAGAATCACCGATCGGCTGCCTCCTGCACGCCCCCCACTGGGGATCGAGCCCACAACCCTCTGGGTGGCCTTGATATAAACCCTTGCTCTGACTAGTCTGCCCGGTAGACCCCTGAGATAGAGGAGGGAGAGTGGGGACGCGGAGAGGAGGTGATGTGCTCGTGTGCTCTCCTGTGGCTAATGAGACTTCAAATTGTCCCTGGGCCTCAAGCCCCTGGGAGTGAGAGGGTCGCCTGCCTGCTTCGCCACCTCCTGGGTTCTGAAATGCGATGAATATTTTCAGATCTACTGCAGCCGATGTGTTCTGAGATTCGCACAGGGTGGCTGTGGGACTCACAGGGAATTGAGGGACGAAAAGCATCCATGTCCGAAATCCAGGGGAAGACAGGTCTTCGCCCATTGACGTGTCTGACAGCCGGTTTATTTGTAGGTTTTTCCTGGGATATTTTTAGAATTTAGTCGCTCCTCTTAGGTTTCTAATTATTGTGACTGTACTCTGAAGGGTACGGAAAAGTGAAGCTGGAAAAAAAAAAACCCTGCAGAGCTAAGCCAGCTGAATGTCACTCCGGTAATTAATTGGCAGGTAATCAATAATTCAGTGAGAAGTCGCCCAGCCAATGGTGGCAAAGACAGAGCAGTGAATGTGGGAGCGTGCGAGAGCAGCGTGAGCTGATGGGGTGAATTTACATACGGTGTGACTGCCGTGTCCCCCAAGGCTCGTCATCCGGGACACTTACAGATGAATGGAGCCCCCCCACGTGTAAATGCTTTCACCGTGTGTCTGTCCCTAAAGCAAAGCCACAGTCACTGCGCATTTGGCTTCAGGAATTCAAGATGGGGCTGCTGTGTGCAGTCATTCGACGGCTCAGAAACTTCAGCTCACCTGCTGCCCTTCTTTCTTACATTCACTCGAAGGTCCCGATTCTCCAATCCTTCTCTTCGGGCTTCTTGACACTCTTACAAATTGGGGAGGGCAGGTGAGATGGGGAGGGACCGAGTGAGGAACTTCCAGGGGGTGTCGGCGGCTGCGTCCCCATCACCTGAATCGGCGCCTGGCACGTCACTCAAGAAATAGATGTAGCAGTCGGAATAATTCGAGTGAGAGCAAAGCGCTTATATTATAAATCTAGTAGGTTCTTAAAAGCCAGATTTATCAAGGTCATTTTTTTTCTTGTGTTAGGAACGTAATAAAAAGGCGTGAAACATAGCCTCGCAGCCCCTCCCCACACTATCCCGTGAGCCCAGAACCTTCCTTAGCTACCCTGGCGCTTGTAGGCCTGTTGCCTGTCCCATCAAGGCCCCTGTCACCAGGCAGAGCTACTCGGACAGTTACCGCTGCAGCCTGGGCTGATTTTAGCTCAGAGCGCTGACCTGTGATTCCCTGTTTGGGAGATGTGCCCGGTTTAAGGACAGAACTAGGCTGGGTATGAAATTGACTGGGCTGTTGGTGTCACTCGCTCCCTATTTTCCCAATGTTTTTTTTTTTGCATCGCAGTTTATTTTGTTTTCTGTGTGAAGTACCGAACATGTGTTCCGCTTGGAAAGGTGTTTGTGCCTAAAAGAATACCTTGTCGTTTCTGTCAATGGGTTTCTTCGTTCTTAAAATAAATTGATCTCGGGGGTAGTGCGGACTACGGTACACGCTTCTGGGTCAGAGCTGCCGCCTTTGTCCTTTTGGTTTGTTGGTTATAAATTTAAGGTATTCAGGATAGCTGGAGTGGGTATTTTGCCCCATTTTATTTTTCTCTTCAGTCTTCTGATTTTAAAAAAAAAATTATTTTAAAATACATTTTTGTTGATTTCAGAGAGTAAAGGAGAGGGTAGGAGAGAGACAAACATCCATGATGAGAGAGAATCATGGATCGGCTGCCTCCTGCACTCCCCCCACTGGGGATCGAGCCTGCAACCCGGGCACGTGCCCTTGACCGGGAATCGAACCTTGACCGCCTGGTTCATAGGTGGACGCTCAATCCCTGAGCCACCCGGCGGGGCCAGTTTTCTGGTTGTGTGTGCTGCTATGCGGGCTCTTCTGGGAACTTAGAATAAACATGCAGGTTGGAGGGAGCCTCTGAGGAGGTCGGATTTCCGTCAACTGCTCTTTTCCTTAGAAACCCCCAGTCGCAGAGGCACCGTGGAGATGAAGGGCTTGTCTGGGTAAAATGAAAATGTCTGATTAAATATTAATAAGTACTTTATTGGATGTCTGCTCCCGTGTTGGGGACGGGAGCAGCCTAGACATCTATTTTATGAGTGTCTTTTTAATTGACTTCGCTGTGATAAAACCATCAGGACCGCGTGGTGTGGGCAGGACCCGAGTGGGCCCCACGTCCCTGCCTTGTCATGCGCTCAGCGAACAGCTCGGAGGAGCCGGGGCTGGGCCCCGCGCCCACGGGGGATTTTCCTGGATGAGCCGAGGAAGCCACGCGCAGCCACCACTGCCTCCTCTTCCTGCCGCCTTTGTTTTGAAATACGAATCCAGCCCTGTCCCTCGCCTGGTGTTCTTTCATGGCTGTTGTGTTAGAGGCGCCTCCTTTCCCAGGCGCGCTCATCACACTTTTCCTGCTTCAGGCCTGGGAAGGGTTTCATTCCGTTCAAGCGCCTGAGCAGCTGTATCATCACCAAACCTGCCTTTCTGCCCCCGCCCCCCGCCGTGTCTGCGGGAGCTGCGATGTGCATGCTCAGTGCCTGCCTTGTGCCTCTCCTCCTTGTTGGGTTGTTAAGAGTAAGGGTACCTGCTCCTTTATTCTCCATGTGTGTTTCATTGTTGTCTTTTTTTAAATATATTTTTATTGATCTCAGAGAGGAAGGGAGAGGGAGAGAGAGAGAGAATCATCAATGATGAGAGAGAATCATGGATCGGCTGCCTCCTGCACGCCCCACACTGGGGATGGAGCCCACAACCCGGCCTGTGTCCTGACTGGGAATCGAACCATGACCTCCTGGTTCATAGGTCGACGCTCAGCCACTGAGCCACGCCGGCCGGGCTCATGGTTGTCTTTCTTTATCTTCTCTGTGTGCAAAGAGCTTCGGGCGGCACGCTGTTGGTGCCCTTGGAGTGGGAAGAGTTTTGGAGGCAGTGAAACAGGAAGGAAGGGGGAGGCGGAGAGAGGATGACAGAGAGGGATCATCTTTGATCAGTGTCCATTTATGCAAAATCATCCCTAACCCTCGGCCTGTCCGCCTCTTCCCCCCACTCACTTCGAAACCGAAGCTCCTCGTGTGCAGGTGTAACCAGGCCCACATCGTTCTTTGGCGATAGGATGACGGAGTCCGTAGATGAGCTTGTAAAGTATCTTCTTTTATGGGGGGTAAAGGGTCCCGGCTAGAAATTCAGCATTATCCTCTGGAAAACAGTACCTTGCTGCCTACATTTATGGAATTGTCGCTAAAAGTCTAATATACAGGTACTGAGGGCACCGAGACACTTCTCCAATACAGCAGGTAACCGCGATGGATGGTTATTTATTCTCTTCTATTCCATTTCAAATGGTTTCATTGTATTCCCCCCCAAATTGTGTATCAGTCCTATAAGTTGGCTTTACCTTTCTACCTTTGTGTCTATGATGTGAAGATGTACCTCGCAGTGGAGTAGATGTGCGATTGTCTAAAATCTGAGCTGAAATGGCAACGCGGCCTCACCGTTCACTGAATGCTAACCTCGCATCAGCGGATGCGTCCTCTTCCGCACACAGACAGCGAGCGGAGTGATTGTAGAGCTTTCTTCTCTCCTCACTGTGGTCAGGCCCGGAATAGGAAAATCTTTACCAATTCATTTTCCCCTTCTCATTTTCCTCCTGTCTGTCTGTTTGCCAGCTCATCGCAGATGTTCATCTGTGTTTCGCCGAAATGATATGTAAGTGTGATCCAAGAAATCCACTCAGTAACGGGTTCTGTCCCACTCAGTGGCAGAAAACGGACACAACGCTAGTAGCCACATGACCAGCTGGCGTTTCTACCTTTTGTGGACATCTGTAGTCACTTGTTTGCGTTTAGACTTTCCTACTTTATCACGGTTGCTATTAGTACTGGTCCTTAAAATCCAGAATCTGCTCAATTTCACTAAGATCTTTTTAAAAGAAAATATTTTTATTGATTTCAGAGAGGAAAGAGAAGGAGAGAGATAGAAACATCAACGGTGAGAGAGAATCATGGATCGGCTGCCTCCTGCACGCCCCACACTGGGGATTGAGCCCACAACCCGAGCCTGTGCCCTGACCAGGAATAGAACAGTGACCTCCTGGTTCATAAGTTGACGCTCGACCCCTGCGCCATGTTGGCCGGGCCACAAAATGTTTTATTTTTTCCTTTCGTTGACTTGATGAATACTGTTGCAGGTGTACAGCAGGTCCCCAGTCTTAAAATGGCATCGTGGCACCACTGTGTTAGAACTTTGTTCCACCTGCGCGGACAGTGCAGGTACCAGCGCTTCCAGGACGCGCGTCCGATCCGGGGTGCACCTCAGGTTGGATCAGTGGTCCGCCCTTAGCGTAACAAATGCCGTGCACCACTACAGGGACGCTGTTTTCCTATTTGGGATGTTTTGCCAGTCTCCACGGAGATGATAAATAATGATGGGAGGAGGGAGTCAGTGGTGCATGCCAAATCCAATGTCCTCTCCTTTCCTCGAGGGGTTTGCTCGGGGCGATGCCCATGAATTCACCACGCGCATCCTTCTGCCGGTGACAGTGTTCCTGCTTCCCACGTTAAAAGTGTGTCATCCATCGTGTTTCACACACTGGGGAGAGGGAAGGGGTGTAATCTCAAACAACCTCAGCCTTTTGCTGCTCCGCCCGCTACCTAAGCAGGCGGAGGAACCACCCTTGGGTGTGAGCGAGTGGCAGGAGGGAGCGGCTGGCAAGGCTGGCTTGGCGGAAAGTTTGGGCTTTGCAGTCCTTGCTGGCGGTCTCGGCCTTTTCGTCCCAGTTCCGCAGGGGGCGTTGCCTCCTGGGAGCCCTCCTGATTTATCTCATGTGTGGGAAGTACTTTCCTGCACCCCATCAAGGCCATCCCAGGAGTCACGGTAGCGGGCTTAGTTCTTTACAGCCCTAGCTCGTTTGGCTCAGTGGATAGAGCGTCGGCCTGCGGACTGAAGGGTCCCGGGTTTGATTCCGGTCAAGGGCACAGGCCCGGGTTGCGGGCTCGATCCCCAGTGCGGCGGGCGTGCAGGAGGCAGCCGATCCATGATTCTCTCTCATCAGTGATGTTTTTTTTCTCTCTCTCTCTCTCCCTCTCCCTTTCTCTCTGAAATCAATAAAAGTATATTAAAATGAAAAAGAGAGAAACAGTCTTTTGAGCTGGATGGAATGTTTCTATTCTCAGTGGAAAGTAAATATTTGCCTTTACTTGCTCCGAACCCTGTGCTTCGCTGGGAAAACAGCTAAGGAACCTGCTGGTGAGAAGAGGGGCCAGACCCCCGTCTGCCTGAGCCTCGCTTGGAGTGTGAGGGGGCCCCCTCAGCAGGGGGCGGAGACCAGGGATAGCCCTCCTCCCACTCCACCCCAGGGCCCCAACTTCCTTGCTGGAGAAGACCTTGGGCTGCCCAAAGCTCACTCAGTTTTCTCTCTGAAGCCACAACAAGGCGCAAGACAATAGCTCGGGGCCTCATGTAAACCACCTGCTCTGTAGGAAGTGGGGCAAAGCCACTGGGAGAATTTGTGGTTCCCTTTCCTGTGGGCAAACAAAGCAGCCGGGAGCTGGGGGCAGCCATTGTTTAGAGGATGTTTGCTGCCTGGGAGGAAGGAAAGGTCCTGTGCTTGGTGCGGCTACGGCATCCTTTAAGCATCCTTTAAGGTTCCAGCGGCAGGAGAGAAAAGGACCAGGTCGCCCACGGAAACAGGCTGTGGAATCAGGACTTGTAAAGGCTCCTGTGTAAATTCATCCAGGGTTTTCTAATACATCAGCATAAAAGGGTAGAAAAACAGCCTCTTTAGAGAAAAAAGTGGATTCTAAAATTTTGATGCTTTAGAGGACTTGAACTTTTATTTTTTTATTTTTATTTTTTAGATATGTTTCTATGGATTTTTAGAGAGAGAGGGATAGAAATATCAATGATGAGAGAGAACCACTGATCGGCTGCCTCCTGCACGTCCCCTACTGAGGATCGAGCCCGCAACCCGGGCATGTGCCCTGATCGGGAATCGAACCGTGACCTCCTGGTTCATAGGTCAATGCTCAACCCCTGAGCCACGCCGGCCGGGCCAAGACACGACTTTTAAAAATTGGCTTGGACATCTTCACGTTCGTGCCTCAGATAGAAGGGCCACCGTGTGAGTGCAGGGGGGGTGGAGGGTGCCCAGGCTGCTGCCCTGGCGGAGGAGTGGGCGTGGCTGGGGTGCCCGCCCTGAGAGCGGCTAGGAGAGTTCGGGGCGGGAACACACTCGCCTTCAGAGCCCTCTCGGCTGGTCTAATCATCAGACCTACGTGAGACGGATTAACAAGAGAAAAGGACAAAGCTCCGTTCTCTGTGTATGTTGGGGAGCCCCACCCACGTGGAGGTTCGAGACAGACAGGGGAAGTGATGCGTGTGTGACTGGGTGAGCTGAGGCCCAGGGTCACCTTGGGCCGCAGAGGGGAGGGGGGGGGCGTGGAAGCAGAAGAGCAGATGCTCAGTCAGATATTGAGCAGTGTGCCGTGTCCTGGCGATAGCTCTTATCGTCATGGGCAGGGCTCCTAATTTAAATCCTCCCAGGTCTTGAAGAGGAGGCGGAAGTTTCCCTTGGGGCCCCGGGGTCTCAGTGGCCTTTGGCTCAAAATAGTCCGCAGGCCACAGAGGCGCGGGGTGGCTCGTTCTGAAGGTGGTGGACGGAGGGGTGCAGGAGGCCGAGGCTCCTGGTTGATACTCAGCTGCCTCTGCTTGGGGCCAGTGGTGTCACCTTAAATACCTTCCCCCGACATAGAACGAAGGCGGAGCCACTGCTCCCCGATTGCTGTGCTCACAGACACTGCCTTTGCTGTAATACAGGAGGTGGGAGGGCTTGGGAAGGAGCCCGAGGAAGTCACATCCCCTGCCGCAGTTGGTTTCTGGCCTCAGATTCTCCAAAGCACAGCTCCATCCTCCTCTCAGTCTGTCTGTCTGTTGCGCACACATGCGCGCGCACACACACGCACACGCACGCTTTTGCACCGTTGAAGGATGAGTTATATGCATCATGGCCCTTTAAGTACCTCCTTCAGTGCGCATTTCTCAAAAACATCGATATTCACTTAGTTATAGTTCAGTGACCAAGTTAGGATACTGGAATATGGATTCATCGCTTCTGCCTAACCTGTCATTTGCGTTCCGGCATTGTCACCTGACCCAGAGTGTCCTAACCATGCAGGGTCCAGGCTGAGGTCAGGTCCTGTATTGAGTCGTTAGATCCCTTGATTGTCTTTACTTCCACAGCCTTGGTTGTTCATGTGATGGTGCAGAATATTTTAGTGCCTCGTCTACCTGGTTAATCCCCCAACAGGTCTTGAGGTAAGTATTGCTGGGCACGTTTCACAAAGAAGGAAACGGAGGCCCAGGGAGGTTAACTGACTTGCTCACGGTTACATAGTTGTGGGGCCCGGAGAAGCCGGGCTGTCAGACCTCACCCTGCGCCCCCAGGGCTGGTGACGTCAGGAGAAGGTTAGGTCATGGGGTAGTCTTATCTCACCGAGACTTGAGGATGCCATTCCACTTTCTGCAGGCAGATAAGAGAGGAACCAGAAAGACGGGTTTGTACAATTACACCGATAGCATCTGCATACCCGTGTTTTGGCCATTCATAAAGTTGAACATACTGCTATTCCGTAAGACCAGACAGAATCCTAACAGAGCTTTAAGAATGTGGGCAAGAACGATAGGAGACAGTTCTCGTACTCAAGTGGATGCTGGGTGACGGACCTACCCATGGCCCGAAGCCCCACGGGAAGTACCAGCCCCTCAGAGCGCACTTGGCCATGGGAACGGTGCACTCAAGTATGTGCAGGAAGCACAGTGATTGGCCCTGAGGGTCATGGAGGCCGGATCTTTACCTGATGAGTTGAATCTTCAACGTAAGCAGCTTCTTGGTTGGTTTATTTATTTATTTTAAATACTATGCTTTTTGGTTTCAGAGAGGGAGGGAGAGAGAGATAGAAACATCAATGATGAGAGAGAATCCTTGACTGGCTGCCTCCTGGGGATCGAGCCCACAACCCGGGCCTGTGCCCTTGACCGGAAGCGAACCGTGACCTCCTGGTTCATAGGTCGACGTTCAACCACGGAGCCATGCCGGCTGGGCAGCAGCTTCTTAGTTGAAGTGGTGATGCCGCCTGACCTTGGAAAGGGGACTGTGACTAATGTCACAGAGTGTTTAAGACACAAGGCCAAGTGTTTTGTGTCTCCGACAGTGTTGTTAGGTGAAAAACGCTCGCAGCCCGCATTACAGAGCCGCAGTTCTGCACATGCCCGTGGGGGGAGCAGCTACACCCCTCCGCCCGGGAACCTGGGAGCCAGCAGGGTGCTCACAAAGCACAATGCAATTTCGTGGCTGGAGCCTCAGCGCGCTCTTGTTTTCGTTCCTCTGTTTGTTTTATTAAACATTTCTCCGGGGGAGACATCGGCGGAAGATTTCATAAAGGAAGCATTCAGCGAGGAACAATGGGCCGAGGAGCGATTTTGATTCGGAAGTAAAATAACTGGTTTTCCTCGATAACAGCACTTTCCTTGGACATGAGCCAGCGAGGGCCGAGAACTACGCTTTGCCGTCCGGGAAATTCGGAAGGGCCCGTGTTTGATTATTAGGGTGTGATCATCACCTCCATGTCTATTTCAGTGGGGGGGGGGGTCCAGGGGGCAGGACCCCAAGGCTCAGGTCCCTCTGCCCCTCCCCCTCTCCCTATGGGCTGTCCGGTTTGCTGTGTCCATGAGGGGCCTGGGTGAATCCAGGGCAGGAGGCGGTCACAGGGGCTTGGGCGCAGCCGCTATGGTGGTTGGCATCCTTTCCCACTCCCAGTCTATTGTTTGGCGGCGTAGTGTGCAGGAATTACTCCTCAGTGGGATCTGCCCCCCACTTCTCCCCCCCCCCCAGCCATGCTATTTTTAGGCACTAACCACACAATAGGTTTATAAAAGGCTGTGAGCCTCTGAGGCTGCCTGGTTCTGTCTGCCTTCCACAGAGGCGCTCCGCCTCGCAGCCCAGCCCTGTCGGGTTGGTTTCTTCCTTAGAAAGCGGCCGACTCGCTCAGAGATGCAGCGGTTGGCAGTCTGGCGGGTGATGCCAGATGTCTGGGGCTCTCGATGGCCCCGCTCTCCACACACATGGCCTCGCAGGTGTTTGCTAGGTTGTTAATTTCCGTCCCGTCTCCTGTTCCTTTGGAAATGTGCTAAGATATGCGCAGAGAGCGGTGCTGGGAAAACGCACACGGGGAGTGTTTTCCTGCTATTGACTCTGCCCCTCTGTCTAATAAGACGTGTTGTGCCCGGCCGGCGTGGCTCAGGGGTTGAGCGTCGACCTAGGAACCAGGAGGTCACGGTTCGATTCCCGGTCAGGGCATGTGCCCGGGTTGCGGGCTGGATCCCAGTGTGGGGCGTGCAGGAAGCAGCCGGTCAACGATTCTCTCTCATCATTGATGTTTCTCTCTCTCTCTCTCTCTCCCCGTCTCCCTTCCTCTCTCTGAAATCAATAAATATATATTTAAAAAAATACTGGCAGTATTGAACCCCTTCCTGTTGCTGTTACAGATTTAGGTTTCTCCTTGGCCAAGAACTGTTGGGCCTGTCACCCTGTAGGGACAGCCTCACCTGCCCTGTCTCGGGGAGATGCTGGTTTCCACGTCTCCCATGTCTTCTGGGCAGTGTTCCCTTCGTTTATTGCAAAGTCGAAGGATATGGATGTTTGTGTAATAGGAGGGACCCCCATAAAAAGTGACGTGTACTCCATGCGTAATACTTGGTGAGGAATAAGGACATAAAATCACCCCAAGTGCCCAAATGGAAAGGTAGTAATAATCAGTAGCATTTTTGGAGACTTTCATCCTTTTTTTAAAAAAATATATTTTATTGATTATTTTACAGAGAGGAAGGGAGAGGGATAGAGAGTTAGAAACATTGATGAGAGAGAAACATCGATCAGCTGCCTCCTGCACACTCCCTACTGGAGATGTGTCCGCAACCAAGGTACATGCCCTTGACTGGAATTGAACCCGGGACCTTTCAGTCCGCAGGCCGACGCTCTATCCACTGAGCCAAACCGGTTACGGCTCCTTCATCCTTTTTTATGAATAGGTTTGTCTGTGTGCCCGTGTGTGGTTGCATTATATACTGGTAGTTGTGAGCCTTCGCTATATATTCTCTATTGGTATGCTTTTATTAAAGCATTCTAACATTGCACATCTCATTATTTCAGATTATTTCCATGATGTCTTTATAAGCAGAATCTTTTTTGTTTGTTTGTTTTTTAATCCTCACCCAAGGATATTTTTCCATTGATTTTTTTTAGAGGAAGTTCAAGGGAGGGGAAGAGACAGAGAGAGAGAGAAACATCAATGTGAGAGAGACACATCAATTGGTTGCCTCCTGCACACGCCCCAACCAGGGCTGGGGGATTTAGCTTGCAACCAAGGTCCGTGCCCTTGACTGAAATCGAACCCGGGATCCTAAGTCCAAGGGCCGATGCTCTATCCACTGAGCCAAACCGGCCAGGGCTATAAACAGTATCTTTGCGCTAGAACATTTAATGCACTTACTTTACAGACGCTGGCACAGTTCTTTTCAGGGGCACAGGCC
>NW_005353435.1:250146-267771 GCF_000412655.1 Myotis brandtii
AGCAGTCCCCAGGCCGGTGCCTTGGCCGGGGAGCCCAGAGCCCTGTGGATGGTCGATGGAGCTGGGGTGTTGAGTTTCTGCTGTTTCCCGTATTGAAAGCATCCCCTCTGTATAAAGATGTGGGGAAAAGAGCCTATTACAGGAGACACTGGTGCCGGTGATGAAGTGCTGCGTGGGGAAAATAATTGGCGCAGCTGGCCGGCTTCCAGAATGTTCCTCGCTGTCCCGCTGGCTGGCAGCAGGGAGGCCGTGCCCGCCTCGCCGGAGGCTGGAGGCTGAGGTCTGGGTTGCTGGGTAAATCCAGGCCCACCCCTCCCTCCCACCCTGCAGATCACCCGCCCACTGGTGGGATGAGGACTCTAGAGTGTGAAATTAACACATCAAGTGAATCTTAGGTCATGGTAGCCTTGGGCTGGGTTTTGCAAATCACATTTTGCAGAGATCTGGCCCGGCCCTGCCGAGGCTGCCGCACTGGTGAAGCCCAACTGTCTCCAGTCTTGCTCAGTCAATCGTCGCCTGTTTGGTAAAAACCACTGATGATCATGTGGCTTTTGAAAAAGTTCCTTTTTTATCCCCCCAGTGCGCTACCCGTGCATCCATCTCTCAGACCATCATCCCATGAGCCGGGCTCACTAGCCTGAGTGTGTGGCGAGCAGGTCTGCCTCGTCATTCACAAAAACAAACACAACCGCCGTGGGAACCTGGGTGCCGGCCTCCTCTCA
Organism: Myotis brandtii; assembly: GCF_000412655.1. Taxonomy (NCBI): domain Eukaryota; kingdom Metazoa; phylum Chordata; class Mammalia; order Chiroptera; family Vespertilionidae; genus Myotis; species Myotis brandtii. Next base: position 250,869 of record NW_005353435.1, read on the forward strand.
GCCCCACGCGCTGTGCCTGCTGGAGGGCAGGGGCTGGAGGCTGCCGGGCGCATGTGCAGGCGGCACAGGGGCTGAGTGATGGGGGCCATCCCTGGACTCAGGAGCGAGTCCAGTGGCCGAGGGCCCCTCTCCCTGGATGCCGGGATTGGCTCTGGCATCCTGGTGTCTCCATGTGCCAGTCCCCGACCAAAGCTCTCTCCTTAATTACGTGTTGCCATTCATTAGGACAGTGGTCGGCAAACTGCGGCTCGAGAGCCACATGCGCCTCTTTGGCCCCTTGAGTGTGGCTCTTCCTAAGCCTGAGGAGTACCCTAATTAAGTTAATCACAATGTACCTACCTATATAGTTTCAGTTTAGAAAATTTGGCTCTCCAAAGAAATTTCAGTCGTTGTACTGTTGATATTTGGCTCTGTTGACGAATGAGTTTACCGACCACTGCATTGGGGGACAGTCCAACCGTGCACCCCTGGAGGCTCTTTGAAGTTGACGTCTGATTGCTGAGCTCTGGGCGCTCTGGGGAAGGCGGTGAGAGGGGAGCCCAGGGCAGGCGCCTCCCGTGAGGGCCCTGTTGGAGCGATGCTGCTCCGACTCCTCATCTTTCCCACGAAGCTGCCGCTTTGTTTTGGCTTGTGGTCCACGCCAGCGGTGCTTTGTGGCCGTCAATATAACAATGTACTTAAAGATATTCCGCCTGACTGTTTAAATGCATAACATCTTTTTTATTTTTAATATATTTTTATTGATGTCGGAGAGGAAGGGAGAGTGAGAGAGAAACATCCATGATGTGAGAGAGAATCATGCATCGGCTGCCTCCTGCACGCCCCACACTGGGGATGGAGCCCGCACCCTGGGCATGTGCCCTGACTGGGAATCGAACCCTGACCTCCTGGTTCATAGGTCGACGCTCAACCACGGAGCCTCACTGGCCAGGCCTTGCCAGTTTATTTGGAATTTCCAAAGGCTGAGTGGGCAGGTTGGCTCTTTTTCGCATCTGCCCGTTTTCTGTGAAGCTGAGACCCCGGTCCAGCCCTTTACCCTTCCATATGCTAAGGACTAGATTACATTCAGCAGCGGGAAAGGTGGGTTACACATCAGCTGTTTGCTGTGCCTCAGACTCGGTGGTGTGCAGACGTGCTCTCACGGAGACATGCGCTGCTGGACATCACTTCCTCCTTGTTGTTATAATAAAAATAGCTGGACCTTTTCAGTCTGTAGATAAAATTAAGCCGCCGGACTGCGGGGATGCCTGGGGACAGCACCCAGCTCAGCGGCGACAGCTGCCAGGCCGGGCGCACAGCAGACGCGCTGGGCACAGATCGCATTTCCAGGAGGTGGACACCCCACGCGCACCCGGGTGTCAGGATGTGCGCGCATCGCAGACGTAGCGCCCAGTTAGAAGGAGGATTGTCTGGGCCTCAGCAGACAGCACGTGGCAGGGCCGTCTCCTGGGAGAAGGAGGAAACGCTTCAGGGGGAAGCATTGGGGAGGGAGTCTGCCTGTTGAAGGGGTTGGATTAAAGTAAGTTTGGTAAAAATAAAACTTTAAATGTGAATATTTGACTCCATAAGCCTCTTTGAGCGGGGCTGCTTCCCAGATCTTTTCCGGGGTGAGCCCCTCTCCGCGTGGCGGGTTCCTGGTCCCCTCAGGAGTCCCAGATACTCCTGCTGCTGGGTGCTGGGGCTTATATCTGACTGTGGCTCCCTCCTCTGATGCACACATGATTTTAGTGCTTCTTCACATCTGTCTCCAAGGGCCGCAGACAGAGATCAAGATAGAAATTTAAAATAGAACGCATCCATTTTGGTCCTTCATAGTCATCCTGTGGGAAAAACAAATCTTTTCCTGGCGATGAACTTGACCCCAATGTTGTGGGAAGACTTGTGCTTAACCTCGCCGCCTCGGGTAGACCCTAAGCTCCCTGAAGTCAGGACGGGGGCCTTGCCAGGTAGGAAGTGGGCAGTGGGTGCTCGGATGAATGAATGAACACGGCTTGCCGCAAGTTTGACTTTTGTTCTTATCCAGAAGGTTTTGATGGGCTCGTTGATGGCGCCCACTCATGCTGAACAGAAATGTGTTTTGTTCTAGGAATTCGCAGTCTGATAGCCGGGTCAGGAAGCACCCACAAAGCACAGAAAAGGTTAATATTTAAAAGGAGTTTCGTGGTAGAAGAGGAGTTAAACCTACATTCTATAAGAGGAGGAGAACGTTAAGTAGATGCCCAGAGGGGAAGGAGTATAAATATTCTAGGCTGTGGGACAGCTCCGCCCTCTGCACCCTGGGCGGCTGGCTCTTCCCCGGCTGTCTGGCCAGTTCCCACGTGTAGCTGGCCCGGGGCAGGACGCATCGTGGTGCCCGGGAGGTGGTATCAAACCCGGGAACCCGCTCTCCATGCCATGGGCCCTGTGGGAGTGCCCCCCCGCCACCGCCTGCTTCCCCACCGTGACAGTCCATTCACTGTGCACCCCTTTATTCAGCAAGGACGTCCTGGTTCCCTGGTCGGTGTCAGACACCAGTGCCAGAGGTCAGCGAGAGCCGCCAAGCTCAGGGTCAAGTTTATGCCTAAAAGAGTCAAGGGGAATGTGATGCGGTGTAAATGCATGATACGTGTATTGTTAATGTTTTAATAAAAGCTCACATGTAATCACTGTTTACTCCTCAGGCACCGGGCTAAGTACTTGATATCAATGAAACCTCTCTCTGACTTTAAAACCTGTTGATTTCAAGGTAAAGTGAAGCTCGGCCAGCGTGGCTCAGAGGTTGAGCGTAGACCTATGAACCAGAAGGTCATAGTTCGATTCCCAGTCAGGGCACATGCCCGGGTTGTGGGCTCGATCTCCAGTAGGGAGCGTGCAGGAGGCAGCCCATCAATGATTCTTTCTCATCATTGATGTTTCTCTCTCTCTCTCCCCCTCTCCCTTCCTCTCTAACATCAATAAAAATATATTTTTAAAAAAGATAGAGTTAAAATTCCTTGGCCCGGCTTCTCACTCTCAACTCTTCAGCCGAAATAACTAGTCTTTCCAGCTTTCGCTTTTTCCTGTTCACTTCGCGATGAATCATTTGCTCCAGCCACACCCAGGTGTCCCTCACCCCATGTTGGGCGGAGCACAGCCGGAGGGATGCGCCCTTTCTCTCCACAGAGACACCGTGGCACCCTCCCTGGGGCCCTGCACACCTCTCGCCTGCTCCCCGAGAGCTTTTCTCCCTCCCCTAGTTCCTGGTGCTCTTGCCTGAGTGGTTTCCATTTACTTTCTTTTCTTTTTATATTCTTATTGATTTCAAAGAGGAAGGGAGAGGGAGAGAGAGAGAAACATCAATGATGAGAGAGAATCATGGATCAGCTGCCTCCTGCACGCCCCACACTGGGGATTGCGGGCATGTGCCCTTGGCCGGAATCGAACCCGGGACCCTTCAGTCTGCAGGCTGACGCTCTCTTCGCTGAGCCAAACGAGCCAGGGCTATTCTTGAATATTTTAAATAACATTTGGAAGCAGCATTTTCATCCCTGGTAGAGGGTGGAGCAGGGTCTCCCAGCCCTGGGTCCTGTTGTCGGGGTAGGAAGATGGGGGTGGTAGTGCCCTGAAGTGGTCCTGGCAGAGCCACCGCCGCTCCTGACTTTGACCCGAGCGGCGGCCACAACAACGGCCGCAATTTTTAGTGCTCGGAACGGCAGGACGGGCTGTTTTTCCAAACGTTGGCCTGGCTCGTGTGAGGCTGCGTAACTGCCTTCCTGGTTGAAAATACTGCTGCCGTCAGCAGGACTTCTCGCCTAAATATTTCCGCACGGCCTCTGGTTGATGAAGTCAAAGCTGCCTTCGTATTGTAGCTCCTGTGTTGGTCTGAAAATGCAGGAGGTAAGAACACCCCCACCCTGGCTTGGTGGTGAAGTCTGACTTACGGGGCCCGGCTGGAGAGGACGCTCCTATGTAAAACCCTGATCAGTGTCAATATTTGACTGGCTGTCATGTGACCACACATTCTCCACCATCGTGATGATTCAACCTTCTGCTGAGCTCAGACAGATGGGCCTGTGAGGGATGCCATTCGGTGCCGCGATGCAGTGGTGTTACTAATACACGTTTTATGCGACAACGAGAGTCCAGAGTGAGAGGGGGCAGCTGCAGATGAGAAAAGTCCCGAACTCCATGTCATGGGGAGCTAGGAGCGTGGTGTCTTCTCGGGCATTTCGGCATATTCCCTGCTCCTGCCCAGGAGCGAAGAGAGAGTCGCTGTCACCGTGCTCACCGCCAAAGCGTGTTGCCTCGGCGTCTCTTTCCCTGTGCGTCCGGGCGTCACAGGGCCCGGGCGTCTGCCGGTCACTGACACCCGAGGCAGCAGTGATGTGGCGAGTTAGGACGTAGAGAAACAAAAGTGGAAATGTGAGCAAGAAGAGAAATAATATTAGTCGTGGCTTTTGTGTGTTTGACCTTGAAATGTATGTTCGCCCTGGCCGGTGGCTCGGCTGGAGTGTCGTTCTGTACACCGGAAGGTTGCGAGTTCGAGCCCTGGTTGGGGAGTATTCAGGATGCAATCAACCGAAGTCTGTCTGTCTGTCTGTCTCTCTCTCTCTCTCTCGCTTCCTCTTCTCCCCCCCCCCAAAAAAAATCAATAAAACCATATCCTCGGGTGAGGATTGAAAAAAAAAAAAGAAAAAGAAATGCATGTTTGATTAGTAGATTTTCAGTTAAAAAAAAAACAAACAGGTTTATTAGCCTTTCCTTCTGTATTTTTGTGCCCACGCCTGGACCTCAGGCCCCAGCATGTAGGCCCTGAGCAGGCCCTCATAGATTTGCAATCATTAGGAAAAGCGTGGCCCACTGAAGTGAATTTCCCAGGTAACGGAAGCTCTCACCAAATGCCATGCCAGTTGCAATCACATCATAGTTTTTTAAAAAAATAATATCTTTTTATTGATTTCAGAGAGGAAGGGAGAGGGAGAGGGAGATAGAAACATCAATGATGAGAATCATGGATCGACTGTCTCCTGCACGGCCCACACTGGGGATCAAGCCCAAAACACAGGCATGTGTCCTGATTGGGAATCGAACCATGACCTCCAGGTTCCTAGGTCGATGCTCAACCATTGAGCCACGCCGACCAGGCCTTGGAATCCTCTTATTTGTTGCTCTGGCCTGATGCTGGCCCCTTGGTACCACCAGCGGTTCCTGCCCCTGGCATGGTGCCCTTCCGCTCCTCTGCCTCCTCTCCTTTGCTGTTATTTTCTGCTCCAGCCCCTGCGTGGACCGGGCGTTCTCCCCTCTCGGGCCTTTGCACTCACTGCCTGCAGCCACGCCCCGTCTTCTCACCTGGCCTGCGCCACGTGATCCCCGCCAGGACTTGGCTGGAAGGCCAGTGACGTGTCCCCACTGCCCTGGTCAGAGCTGGGACCTTGGGGGGGGGTGCGTGTCCACTCTCACCAGACAGGGGGGCCGAGGTGTCCTTCTCCAGGGCACCCTGTGGTGCTGAGTCACCTGCCTTACGGGACTTGTATAGTAAGTGTTTGTTGAAATAATAAATGAGTGAATTGATTGAGCTGATCATTGTTTGGGGTTATCACACAAATGTTTTGGCTGCTCTGAGCCTTAATATCGTGGGACGGTGGATGCCAAACAATACAGCTATTCTGGGCTCCACACGAATTATGAGCTGAGTGAGGGGCCCTCGGGGGAGGAGGTGATGCGGAGGCGAATGGGGTGGTGTGTAGTCTCTGGGAATGGTCCCTGGGGTGGATGGTGGCCCTCACCTGTGAGCCTGCGAATGCGGCAGCTCAACCGCCCACTCCGGGTCCGTGTGCAAAGCCCGCCAGGAGCCTCGTGACCAGCGTGAGCGTGATCACGGCAGTGATGTACCCGCTCGCATTCATTTTCCTTTTGCTGGAGTCGTCACGGGGGAGAGCAGTTGTCTGCAACAAGTGGGTTCTGTAATTACTTCTCCAGAAAACTGGCTCTCTCCTCGCTCTTAGGGTTCGAGTTTGGCAGCGTGGGGGTCACCGTGGGAATGTGCAAATAGGAATTTCTAATGGCAGTGTTGACTCAATTTGAGCTGAAGCCAGACATTCATGAGGGAGAGGCAGATTAAACAGTAGATGTTTAGAGAGACGTTGAATCGTGACAGCTTCAGAAACACACGCGTGGCAGATGTTTCCCAGCTTTGTGGACGCTGGCGGACTGGAGCCTCGCCCCTTGATGCTCCAGCCGCCTGTTCAGCCCCCTTTTATCTTTCTCTGGACGGATGGATCTCACACAGTCCCGTGGGGTCAAACCTGAGTTGTCAGCGGAAGTAATTCCGCGCTGTCATCTCGTATTAGACTGATGAGTGCCGATGGCCACTTTTGGTCGAGTCTAAAGCTGCCAGTTACAGCTGATGTCTTCCATTCATCAAAGCCTGCAGGGATCTGTGCGAGCGATCCGAGTCATGCCCCGTTCAAATCCAGGAGGGCAGTGATTGAGCTGTGAGAAACGGAACCTCCCGTGTTCGGGGGGTGTGGTCATGGGGGGCCCATTGGGTGGCTGGGATGGGGAGTCTTCCCGAAGCCCCTGCCCTGGACCCTTGCTGGCTGGAGCAGGACCTGTGCACAGTGGGGTCTTCGGTGATGGGGTCTCCGGTTTTGGGGTCCACGCCTGAGGCAGCAGCTGGGCTCAGTGGGACGCTGTGTCCCGTAGGCGTTCCCTCATCAGATATGTCACTTGCACACACATTCGCCCACCCCCCGAGTTGCCTTTCACATCACTCTGTTGAGAGTGTCCTTTGATGCACAAGAGTTTTTGGTCGGGGTGAAGTCCAGCTTACCCCTGCTTCTGTTCCCTGTGCTTTTAGTGTCATAGCCAATGACCGTCGCCAAGTGCATTGCCGTGCAGCTTTTGCCCCGTGTTTCCGTGTAGCTCTGACATTGAGATCCACGTGCTCCGTGTGAAGTGGATTTTCATGTCTGGGGAGAGGGAAGGGTCCACCTCGATTCTTCCCGTGTGGGTACCCGGTGGCCCCGGTGCCGTTTGTTGAGAAGATTGTCCTGTCCCTGCCGTAGAGTCTTGGCGCCCACGTCGAGGATCATTTCACCACGTGCAGGAGCATTTCATTCTCTCGTCTAACGGGCTGGTCTGCACGTCTCTTTAGACCAGAACCACACTGTTCTCATCACTGGGTCTGTGTAGAACAGTGGTTCTCAACCTTCTGGCCCTTTAAATATAGTTCCTCCTGTGGTGACCCAACCATACAATTATTTTCGTGGCTACTTCATCACTGTCATGCTGCTACTGTGATGAATCGTCATGTAAATATCTGATCTGCAGGATGGTCTTAGGCGACCCCTGTGAAAGGGTCGTTCGACCGCCAAAGTGGTCGCGACCCACAGGTTGAGAACCGCTGGTGTAGAAGCTTGTGAAACCAGATCCCGTGAGAGACTTCCACCTTCATTCCTCGATTTCAAGATGGTTTGTACTGGTTGATGTCCCTTGAAAGTCTATGAATTTTAGGGTGGGTTTTTTTATTTTTGGAAAGTGAGTCATTGGGATTTTGGTAGCGATTGCATTGTGTCTGTAGATCGCTTTGTGTAGAGCGATCTTAACAACACGAAGTCTTCCAGTCCATGAACATGGGATGTCTTTCCATTTATCTGTGGAATAGATACGTACTCCTAGGGGGCAGGACTGCAGATTCGGACATAGCCAGGCAGACCTGCCTGCCCCTGGGGCCTTGCGAATGGGCACTGTGAATGCAGGCACAGTGAATGGGGTTCCTTCCCCCAGCCGGATGCCAGTTCTGGTTCCACAGGGGAGCAGACAGGAAAAGCAGTCTGGGTCACCCCAGTGTCGGGGTCAGAGGGCTTCTGCCTCATCACAGTAAGACTGAGGCTGAGGTCCGGGAACCAGCACTCCTCTCCCAAGTCCCAGGTCGGGGGTGAAATACGGCTTCACACGTTGCTAATGACACATCGCCTGCCTCTGTCCAGGGCCTGCGCTGTCGTACACGGGCCTCTGACGATCTGCTTTCTTGCCTCCTGTTGGCCACGAGGGAGTCCATCCCCAGACTCAGCAGCCTGGAGCGCGTACACGTGTGGGCACACGCACGCACGCGGACCACTTTCATCATGTGCTGGTCACGGTGGAGTCCTGTTCCTTTAACTCCGTTTCTTCATTCCTTGCTATGCGGGTGCCTCTCTTCGCCAGCTAAGCTGTGCGGATTAGGAGGCTCTGTCATTCATCGCTCACGCTCCCCAGGCCCAGCATCCAGTACAGTGCGGAGTGGAACTGAATACTGGACCCAGAAAAGGTTTTTGTATCAGATAATAAACCCCATAAAGCTGCCCAACAAGTCGCCACCCTGCAATTCCGATAAACCCGCCAACAATGCGGAGATGGCTTTGAGTGCGTGGTGAGTGAGTGGGGTTCGTTCTGTGTTTGCTGCTAAAATTACTATTTTTCAGAAATCAGACACCAGACTGTTGTGTGGGCTGGCAGGTTCGCTTTCATGCCTTTGTGCCGAGCAGAAAGGAAGCATCTTCCGACTTGATGGCTTGTGGGCTCACTGGGTGCGTTTCCACAAAGAGCTCATTGAAGGCAGTGGCTGCGGATGTTCAGTTCCGTTCTCAATACTATTGATCGGTTTTAGTTTTGTGTTTTCGCTGTGGATTTAGTGCTCAATAGGGTGAGTGAGAAGCCAGTAAGGGGATTCTACCCTGTGTGGCCCCGAAGAGATTGCTTTATAGGCCCTGAGCCTACCAGGTTTTTTATTATAAAATGCTTAGGTCCCAACCTTCCCTGTCACCGGATGTCACCACACCTTCATCCAAATAATAGAACAGCCTATTTCCTGTGATTTTAAAATGAAAACAACACAAGTACAGCCCCAGTCGGTTGGCGCTTCATAGAAATTCTTTTTTTTTCCTCTTGCTGAGTTTTCCTAAGACGCAAATGCCTCAGCTTAAATTATTAATTGGGAGGCTTGCCTTCCCACTGTGTTATCTGTAATTCAGGGCCACGTTGCTAAAAAATAGAACTAATAATCTCCTGAGGGAATGGGGGGCAGGGCCCTCCCTTTTTATCTCTTTCTAGTTTAGAGGGTGTCCTGGGAATAGTCTGTACCCACAGCTGCTCTTCTGTCTACTTGAGAAATTCCACGATCAAAATATCCCATTAAACAAAGCAGCTCCTCGTTTATTCTGCTTTTGACCCCCGAGTGGATGGATGGATGGATGGATGCGCGAAAGTGACTTCCCAGCAGGAATGGGCTTCTGTTTTTTATTGACACTCGGAAAAGTTACAAGCTCCATGATAATCTCATTATAATACAGTGACGGTCCTAAAAGAATCTAAATAGAAGTCCTCGCCGGGAAGAGAGCAGCGCCTGCCAGGTGATGGCTTTGGGCATCGCTTTCACCTTCCGGAAGCTTCTGTTGGCCTCCTGCAGAATCAGCTTAACTGCTGCGAGTCAGTTACTACTGCTCTGTGTTGCCATTCTGCTTCTCACATACATCAGCAGTTACCACAGTTTATTTTCCAAACATGACTGTGCTCTTTGCAGATAGCTGTTATGTATCTTACTCATTTTAATTGCTCATTTTAAAAAATATATATTTCTGTGGATTTCAGAGAGGAAGGGAGAGGGAGAGAGGGATAGAAACATCAAGGATGAGAGAGAATCATGGATCGGCTGTCTCCTGTATGCCCCCTACCAGGGATCGAGCCCACAACCTGGGCATGTGCCCTGGAATGGAACCGTCACCTCCTGGTTCAGAGGTCGAAGCTCAACCACTGAGCCACATTGGCCAGGCAATAACGGTGTTTGTAGACAGATCTCAGTTCACATATTGGGCTCTTCTCAAACCTCAGCGTGGGCCCTGAGGTATCTTAATTTAGGCCCCTAGTCATATGCACCTTTTTCTGACCATCTGCTGTAGGAGAAATACACGCACTTACAGCAGCCTGTTCGCTGGTCACTAACCTCCATACCCTGAGCACCGTGAAGGCAGAGCTGCGTCTTTGCACCTGGGCCTTCGGCAGGGTTCCCGGCTCTGCCACCTGCCAGGTGAGACCGTGGCAGAGTTACTCTCCTCCTGGGCCTCAGTTCCCAGCTGTAAAATGGCAACCATTATACCTACTTCAGTAGGTCATTGTAAAGATCCAATGAGATCTGTATGCAACGTGTTTACCTCTCTGTTTTCTGTATCAAAAGTTCTAAAAATATTAGCTGAATAATCGGATTTATGAATTTTATAACATTTTCTTATATATGAATGAATATTTACTGATAAACGAATTGACTTAAAAATGAGCAATTAGCCCGGCCGCCACGGCTCTGTGGTTGACAATCGACCTATGAACCAGGAGGTCACGGTTCCATTCCCGGTCAGGGCACATGCCCGGGTTTCAGGCTCGATCCCCAGTGTGGGGCGTGCAGGAGACAGCCGACCGATGATTCTCTCTCATCACTGATGTTTCTATCTCTCTCTCCCTCGCCCTTCCTCTCTGGAATAGAACCTGGGACCCTTCAGTCCGCAGGCAGATGCTCTAGCCACTGAGCCAAACCAGCTAGGGCACCAAGAAAATACTTTATGTTGCAGCCGACCAATGATTCTCTCTCATCACTGATGTTTCTATCTCTCTCTCCCTCGCCCTTCCTCTCTGGAATAGAACCTGGGACCCTTCAGTCCGCAGGCAGATGCTCTAGCCACTGAGCCAAACCAGCTAGGGCACCAAGAAAATACTTTATGTTCTTTCACAAGTCATAGGTTACCCCTGTGTTATAAAAGTCCAAGGAGGAGGATTTTGCTCTTTTTTAATATTCTCACGCCCCCAAATATTTATCCTTGGTACTGTTCCAATGTTTGGTCCGTGATAAATGCCTAAGAACTGATTTTCATGTCCGAATCTGCCAAAAGCAGTCAGCAGTGTGATTATTATTGAACATCTATATCCATTTATGGCCATTGTTACTTAATAATAGCCCACTTATCAAACTGTCTCATATTTAGTCGTCTGCTGTGAGGCGAGTGGGAGTTAATGGATTGTTTTATAGTTATATAGCCAGGGCTTCACTCAGTACCAGGCTGAATATACCTGGATTTTATGGGGAGTGCATTTCAGGTGATCAGGCCTTCGGGGGAGCACTCCTCAGCTCCTCCCTCACCTCCCTGGCCCCGAGGCAGTGACTGTGGGATGACTGGTTCCTCTTTTTTATTCCCTGCCCAATTGTGCACGTTAGTATTTGAGCTGATGGGCTGTGATATGGAAAAGAAGCATTTTTACGGTAGTTATGCTTTATGATAAGTCTGCCATGTAATTTTAGCAGGTTTTTTTTTCTTGAATGGGGCTCATAATGGGTGCCTTTTGTGGTTTTCCAGTCCAGTTGCTGCAGGTGCAGTCCTGACCAGCGGCTCAGTTGTAACTGACTGTAACACTCGTCTCAAAGACTCGCTGGTAATACTCTAGCAGTTGCTCGCCCATCGCCTTACTCTCAAGATACCTGATTGAAATGTTGCTTGCTGACCTGGTTTAAGCCAGGCTACATCAGTCGGTAACGTGACACAGAGATGCAAGGCATAGTTCCCGGGGAACGGAGCTTGAAATTAGCCGTGGAGGAGGCCGCTGGGTAAACTAGACATTCAGAAGATGAGGACACTGTGCTGGTCGGTGCAGACAGGGGCTGTGGGAGCAGAGGGCGAGCTCTGTCCAGGGGCGGCTGGGGCTGCAGATGCCCCGGGCAGGCCCTGAGACGCTCCTGCCGACTATGTGCTGTGCCGTCCATCAGCCAGGTCGGCGGTGCGGGCAGCGTGCCCGCAGGAGGAGCCGATGGGCAGCGGGGCAGAGAGACGCAACTTCATGACGTCGGAGGAATCAGAGGTGGGCGGGAGGCGGGGAGCAGGACAGGTGAGAAACCGCATGTAGCACGCGTTGAGCTTGAGCTGTAATTGTTAACGCTATTTCCTGTTCTGTCATTCAGGTGAAGGAAGTACTCCCGGCCGGACGTCTGAGGGATCCTTTTGAAAAGCGCGGGGCCGTATAAAATATCCCTGAGACGCACGTCGGGGCCGGAGAAACCGCGCTCTGAGGATGCTGTTTGCTTCTGGGGAGCAAGAGCAAGGGCGGCTCTAGGAGAAGCCTCGTCTCTGCGTTGCGTGCCGAGGCCCCGTAGCGATGTGACCGGCTCCGCGGCCATCTTCCCGCTGAGACGCGGCGCTCTGCCCGCCGCCATGAGCGACCCGCGGCAGCCGCAGGAAGAGAAGCACAAACTGGGCAGGGCCCCTGCCAAGTTCAAGGACCCGCCCAGAGCCATGCAGTCCGACGATTACTTCGCTCGGAAGTTCAAAGCCATCAACGGGAGCCTGGCCCCCGCCGCTCCCTTCGGCGTCTCCAACGCCAGTGAGAGTGGCGGCCCGGCCAACGGCACCCCCGCGGTGCCCAAGATGGGCGTGCGGGCCAGGGTGTCGGAGTGGCCTCCGAAGAAGGACTGCCCCAAGGAGCTGGCCTGCAAGGCGCTGTGGGGCGGCCAGTCCCAGAGCAGCTACGACAGCGTCGCCTCCGTCGTGCACAACGGGCAGAACGGCCAGGGCGACGGTCACCCCGAGGACCAGCTGGAGCTGGACTTTGCGGAGGCCAAGTACACCGCCGGGGACATCTTCGTCCACTCCCCGCACAGGGGACTTCACCCCATAAGACAGAGGAGCAACAGTGACGTCACCATCAGCGACATCGACGCCGAGGACGTCTTAGACCAGAACGCGGTGAACCCCAACACGGGCGCGGCGCTGCACCGGGAGTACGGGAGCACCTCCTCCATCGACCGGCAGGGCCTGTCCGGGGAGAACTTCTTCGCGATGCTCCGAGGGTACCGGGTAGAGAATTACGACCACAAGGCCGCAGCCCCTTTCGGGTTCCCGGGCTTCTTCTCCTGCGACCCGGGCGTGTCGCCCAGCCTCCACGCCGCCGCGCAGATCTCCCGCGGAGAGTTCGTCCGCATCTCAGGATTCGATTACGTGGACGGCGCCTTCCTCAGGGGCAGGGACCGGGACAAGCCTTTCAAGCGGAGGTTGAAGTCGGAGTCGGTGGAAACGTCCCTCTTCCGCAAGCTGCGAACGGTGAGAAGCGAACACGAGACGTTCAAGTTCACGTCGGACCTGGACGACGGCCGTCCGGAGCGGGGCGTCCGTCCCTGGAGCTGCCAGCGCTGTTTTGCACACTATGACGTCCAGAGCATTTTGTTTAACATCAACGAAGCCATGGCCACGCGGGCGAACGTGGGGAAAAGGAAGAACATGACCACCGGGGCCTCCGCGGCCTCCCAGACGCAGGCGCCCGCGGGCCCGACGGGCACCTGTGAGTCCCCGCTGGGCAGCAAGGAGGACCTCAACTCCAAAGAGAACCTGGACGCCGACGAGGGCGACGGGAAGAGCAACGACCTCGTCCTGAGCTGCCCGCACTTTAGGAACGAGACGGGCGGGGAGGGGGACCGGAGGATCGCGCTGTCCAGGGCCAGCTCGTCCTCGCTCGGCTCCGGGGAGAACTGCTCCTTCGAGTCCTCCCTCAGCTCTCACTGCACGAACGCGGGCGTGTCGGTCCTGGAGGTGCCCCGAGAGAACCAGCCCATTCACAGGGAGAAGGTCAAGCGCTACATCATCGAGCACATTGACCTCGGGGCCTACTACTACCGCAAGTTCTTCTACGGGAAAGGTGAGGGGCCCGGCGTGCGGGCGAGCGGGCGAGCGTCCCAGCGAGCATCCTTCAGGGCCGCTTGGGAGGGACCAGGGACGCATCACCTTCCTCCAAGGCCGCTGTCCACGGCTGGTTCCCGTTGCTCTAGACCAGTCCCCTCTCTAGACACCCCCGTCTCCTGCCTTTGCTGATCTGTGATCCCCCATGTGCAAAGGCCTCTTTCTTCCTCTCGGCCAGTTTGTGAGCATCAACAGTGTTAGACTTGATGGAGATTTGCGCTTTCTTTTGGTAAATATATTTTCAGTGATTTCAGAGAGGGAGAGGGAGAGAGAGAGAGAAACATCAGTGACGAGAGGGAATCATTCATCGGCACGCCCTACACTGGGGATCGAACCCGCAACCCCGGCATGTGCCCTGACCGGGAATCAGACCGTGACCTCCTGGTTCCTAGGTCGACCCTCAACCACTGGGCCATGCCGGCCAGGCGAGATTTGCGCTTTTTAAGACGACTTCCCCGATTCACTCTGTCCCTCTCCGATTCCTCGGGACAATCTCTCCCGCTGTTTCCAGTAGGTAGTTGTCCGGTTTTTCCTCTAGCCCAGGGGTCCTCAAACTACGGCCCGCGGGCCACATGCAAATACAAATATTGTATTTGTTCCCGTTTTGTTTTTTTACTTCAAAATAAGATATGTGCAGTGTGCATAGGAATTTGTTCATAGTTTTTTTTAAACTATAGTCCGGCCCTCCAACGGTCTGAGGGACAGTGAACTGGCCCCCTGTGTAAAAAGTTTGAGGACCCCTGCGAGTCTAGCCTTTCCTGTGCTTTCCCCGCACCTCTGCTTCACCTCTCCAGTTGTACGCGTTCACAGCCCCTCCTGGGCTGTGGGATGCATTGGGAGAGTTAAATCGTTGTTGAAAGAACATATGATCAGCGTGACAGACAGTGTTACTTTCCCTCCACGCCTGTAAGTGCGCTCACAGGGTAAGATACGATGGGAACCTCAGTCTGATTAGGGAGAACGTCAGGCAAATCCCAGCTGAGGGGCATCCTACAAGATCCTCGCTCAGCCCTCAGGACGGCCAAGGTCACCGGGAACCAGGGAGGTCTGAGCAGCGGGCACCCCGTAGCCTGGGGCGGGCACCCCATAGCCGGGAGAGAAAAGGACCTTGGGGAAAAGGTAGGGACCCCGAATAAAGTTCGGAGTTCATTGGTAGTGACGTGTCAGTGCGGGTCCATGAATTGAACGAAAGTGCCAGCGTGATGTGAGGTGCTAACCACTGGGCGACCGGATGAGGGAGGAGGAGGCCTTGACAACCTTCGCAGCTTTTCTGTAAACCAACCATTTAAAAACAGCTTGTGAACGTTTTTTAATGTAAGTCAGGAATGTTGTGATGAGAATCTTTAAAATAAGAAGAGAAAAGAAGTTATACCCAGTTCTTAAAAGGCCAGCCCTACAGTGCTGTTACTTCATTGAACTGTCCCTGAATTCCTGTGAGCAGCCGGCTCCCCTGTGTTTTCAATAGAGTCAGATGGAAGAAGGGTCCATTTTGCACGGTCCTTTCCGTACCCCTGCTGCTCCACCGTGAGAGTTGCCCTCAGCACCTCGAGGCGGGGGGATTGTTACGCTCTACAGTCTCCTCTCTGTCTTCTCCTCCCGGAAATGCACAGACATCCTGTGGAATTCCCCGAAACCTGCTGGCTAAGCCGCGGCGGCTGTCACAGGCCGCCGGTGCCGGGGTCCCCCGCGCGCTCTGAAGGCCCAGTGCCTGACTCATCTCTTCTTGGGATTTTCTATTAACAACTCTGAGAAAAGAAGTGCGGATCTTTCAGAATCCTTTGTAGGGGAGCCGAATTGGTTTCACGGGGCAGATCTGGGCGTGCGCGTGTCGAGACGGTCGTGGTTTAGCCGCCTCTCTCCCCGCCGCCCGCTGCTTCAGAGGCCTGTGTTGCGGTTCTTTCCTGCTCCTGCCATTGGCTTTCTTCTCTGTTTCTTACAAAGCTATGCCAGCGTGAGAACGGTGATTCCTCCTTCCCATCCTCTTTCCACAAGATTTCAGGGATGCAGGCAGGTTGAAATTCTTGTTGTTTTTTTAAATATATTTGTATTGATTTCAGAGAGGAAGGGAGAGGGAGAGAGAGAGAGAGAGAGAGACATCAGTGATGGGAGAGACTCATGGATCGGCTGCCTCCTGCACGCCCCACACTAGGGATTGAGCCCACAACCCGGGCATGTGCCGCGACCGGGAATGGAGCCCTGACTTTCTGGTTCATAGGTCGAAGCTCAACCACTGAGCCACACAGGCCAGGCTTTCCTCTCACCCTTATTGGCACCCACGTTCTGCCTTGTGGCTGGGGCGCTGCTGGCTGCAGTCGGCAGGAGCGTCCCTCACCCTCACGGTGGTCGGGTCCTGTGGCTGGCGGGCGAGGCAGCCTCACTTGAGAAACGTACAGACTGTTCTGAAAAGTCCGGCTCCTGGGTTCACGTGCCAGCTCAGTGGGGGACAGGTCCTGGCTTTGGGCCTCAGTTTATTACCTATAAAATGGGATCAAATAAAAACACCTCCTCTAGGGGGCCCAGCACCATGAGTGCCCGGCACCGAGCACGCATCTTCCGGGCGCCCAGGTGGCTCTTAAGTAAACTTCTCTCCCAAGAAACCATTGTGCACGCCGCTGGTGCAGGGTCGGGAAGGTGCTACTTTATTCTAATGGCTAACAGATGAAAAGAGGCAAAGCTGAGCGAACCATATGGCGGGTGGGCCCCGGGGAAAGCAGCCTGGGGAAGGGTTTCCCGCTCACTTAAGTCTCGCTAACGGGCCACCGCGGGCGGGGTGCACCTCACAGACCCAGGGACCCCCCTGCGGCGAGTGCAGGCCGCCTTGCTTTCGATTTCACGCCTGGTGGCTTCTTTTTCCTCCTCCTGGTTTCATACAGTCACTGAAGAACATTAATAGGGCGTTGGACCCTATTACATTCAATAGGGGGAACTCAGTGCTATTCCTAACAGGAGGACTGTTCTAAGATGCAAGTTCCTCCCCGAGCGGACACATCGACTCAGGCCTCCCCCCTCCGCCCGGCCATCTCGCCTCTGTAAGCAGAGCCCCATTGATGTCCAGGGCCCTTAGCAGGGAGGCCCTGTCCAGCCACATGCGACTGGCAGCCTGGTGGCTTGTTGTCCGATCCCTGTGACCACAGTGGGAAATGCTCGGGCTGGCGGGCTGGCCCCCACCCCCCACCCCCACCCTCCTGTGCTGGGGA
>NW_005353435.1:267826-270781 GCF_000412655.1 Myotis brandtii
GCCCTAACCGGTTTGGCTCAGTGGATAGAGCATCGGCCTGCAGACTCAAGGGTCCCAGGTTCGATTCCGGTCAAGGGCATGTACCTTGGTTGCGGGCACATCCCCAGTAGGGAGTGTGCAGGAGGCAGCTGATAGATGTTTCTCTCTCGATGCTTCTAGCTCTCTATCCCTCTCTCTTCCTCTCTGTAAAAAATCAGTAAAATATATTTTAAAAAATAAAAATCATCATTCTCCCCTTTAAAAAAAAGAGAGAAATAGAATGAGCCTGGCCAGCATAGCTCAGTGGTTGAGCATCCACCTATGAACCGGGAGGTCACAGTTCGATTCCTAGTCATAGCACATGCCCGGGTTGCGGGCTCCATCCCCAGTGTGGGGCGTGCAGGAGGCAGCCGGTCACTGATTCTCTCTCATCATTGATGTTTCTCTCTCTCTCCCTTTCCTTTCCTCTCTGAAATCAGTCAAAATATATTTTTAAAATAAAGAAAGGAAGGAAGAAAAGAAAATGACATGTGAAGCACGTTGGGTTTGGAAACCAGGTGTGATCACACCCATTTGGGGGGCGGTGTCCCCGAGGCCTGTGGTTTCTCGGAGTGGGCGCTCCAGCCGAGAGGCGCCCTGCCCCGTCCTCTGACCGCGCTCCGTTCCCTCGCAGAGCACCAGAACTACTTCGGGATCGACGAGCACCTGGGCCCTGTGGCCGTCAGCATCCGGAGGGAGAAGGTGGAGGACGCCAAGGAGAAGGAGGCGTCGCAGTTCAACTACCGGGTGGCGTTCAGGACGAGCGAGGTAACGGTGCCCCATGGCCACCGTCCTGGGCCGAGCCTAGGATGCCACACGTTCGGTTGTTTCAGAAAAGCATCGCCTTGGTTTCTTAATGAGAACTGTTACAACCTTTCAGATCATTGAAAGGGCCGCACCTTTTTATTTAAAAAAATAAAATTGAAAACCTGCCATGGATGGCCCGGCCGGCCTGGCTCAGTAGCTGAGCATCGACCCCTGCACCAGGAGGTCATAGTTCGATTCCTGGTCAGGGCACAGGCCCGGGTTGTAGGCTCGATCCCCAGTGTGGGACGTGCAGGAGGCAGCCGATCCATGATTCCCTCTCATCATTGATGTTTCTCTCTCTCTCTCTCCCTCCCCCTCTCCCTTCCTCTCTGAAATCCATAAAAATATATTTTAACAAAAAGATTAACTGAGGTCTCGTGTGTCGCCCTTGCAGCTCACAACGCTGAGAGGAGCGATTTTGGAAGACGCGGTCCCCTCCACGGCCCGGCACGGCACGGCGCGGGGCCTGCCCCTCAAGGAGGTGCTGGAGTACGTCATCCCCGAGCTGAACATCCAGTGCCTGCGGCAGGCCGCCAGCTCCCCCCGGGTCCCCGAGCAGCTGCTCAAGCTCGACGAGCAAGGGGTGCGTATCCTGTGAGGCCGGGGGGTGCATGTCCTGTGAGGCCGGGGGGTGCGTGTCCTGTGAGGCCGAGGGGGGTCTGTCTCTCAATGCCTTGGCGTTTCCCATCCACCTTTCCTTTCGGATTGTTTCTTTCTGGCACCTGGACTCCTTTTCTTGCTGCTTTTTCCCAGAATGCCTCTCTCTGGGTCCCAACACATGCTGGCTTCGTCGTATAGCACCTGCTGAGCCATGCCCTTCGGGGCTTCTACCAGGTCAGGTGTGTGCACGTCTGACCTGGGATTTTTATTTTTTTAATCTTATTGTTGAAAGTATTACAGATGTCCCCCTTTTTCCCCCATTGGCCCCCTCCAGCCCGCCAGCCCGCATCGTCCCCCCTCCTCCCGGCCTTCACCACCCCGGAGTGTCCCCCCCACTCTCCCGGTTTGTCTGTCGTCGTTAGGTAATGGAGTCGAGTCTCATTTTGCCTCGTTTCACTGATCGAGTCAGCCGTGAATTCTGATCCGCCGCTCTCCTGTCCAGCGAGGGAATAAAAGCGAGCGCGTTACGGGATTGACGGCTGGAGAGAATCGGCGCGTCTGCTGATCTGTCAGTTTCTGAGGCTCAGGTTGCTGCGAGAGAGATTGAGTGCTCTGATACCGCCAGGGAGAGGGGGTCCCTCTTTGGGGAGAATCGGAGGCTCTAAAGACAGATCCGTTTCCCCCCCAGCCTGGGAGAAAGCCGCCCTGCGCTCCCACCCGCACGGGAGTGCCCGGGATAGGGTTACAGCCGGAACTCTTCAATCGCTATTAACATTCCTCGCGGCCTTTGTATATTTAACAGATGTTTTCTTTGCAAGATAGTCGAAATGTAGAAATGACTTTAATTGCGCGGGCAGAGTCACTTTTATGGAAACCAAACAGTTTTCTGTTTATATGCATATATCACAGTGCCCACTGGGACACCGGCCTTCCCCAGTCTTCGTTTGATTTGTTTTCTTACTGCAGGCTTTCATATTTCATATTTTTATGATGGTTCAAATCACAACAAAAAGGGAACGTTAGGAGCCAGCGACGGAAAGCTTTTAAAAGTCTGTGGCCTTTTTTCCTCCCGACTGGGAAGATAACGCTCGTTAATCTGTGGCGGGTGCAGGATGAAGGATTTCCAGTTACAGTTTGGAGTAGATGCTGGAGTAGTTAATTCCGTTCATTTTGGAAACCTGGCGGACCCATGCAGCCATGCCTTACATAATTTCTCAGGCTTGCTGCCTTTTCTTCCGTGGTATTTCAGGGTTCCTGGGTTTGGGGCCGTTTGTACAACCACATTTAGATGCTTGAGTAGTTAATTCCGTTCATTTTGGAAACTTGGCGGACCCCACGTGGCTATGCCTTACATAATTTCTCAGGGTTGCTGCCTTTTCTTCCGTGGTATTTCGGGGTTCCTGGGTTTGGGGCCGTTTGTACAACCACATTTGCTGCTGCTGCTTCTTTTTTAAAAAATATATTTTTATTGATTTCCGAGATGAAGGAGAGGGAGAGAGAGATAGAAACGTCAGTGATGAGAGAGAATCA
>NW_005353435.1:280001-309672 GCF_000412655.1 Myotis brandtii
CATTGGCCCCCTCCAGCCCGCATCCTCCCCCCTCCAGCCCGCATCGTCCCCCCTCCTCCCGGCCTTCACCACCCCGGAGTGTCCCCCCCACTCTCCCGGTTTGTCTGTCGTCGTTAGGTAATGGAGTCGAGTCTCATTTTGCCTCGTTTCACTGATCGAGTCAGCCGTGAATTCTGATCCGCCGCTCTCCTGTCCAGCGAGGGAATAAAAGCGAGCGCGTTACGGGATTGACGGCTGGAGAGAATCGGCGCGTCTGCTGATCTGTCAGTTTCTGAGGCTCAGGTTGCTGCGAGAGAGATTGAGTGCTCTGATACCGCCAGGGAGAGGGGGTCCCTCTTTGGGGAGAATCGGAGGCTCTAAAGACAGATCCGTTTCCCCCCCAGCCTGGGAGAAAGCCGCCCTGCGCTCCCACCCGCACGGGAGTGCCCGGGATAGGGTTACAGCCGGAACTCTTCAATCGCTATTAACATTCCTCGCGGCCTTTGTATATTTAACAGATGTTTTCTTTGCAAGATAGTCGAAATGTAGAAATGACTTTAATTGCGCGGGCAGAGTCACTTTTATGGAAACCAAACAGTTTTCTGTTTATATGCATATATCACAGTGCCCACTGGGACGCTGGCCTTCCCCGGCCTTCGTTTGATTTGTTTTCTTACTGCAGCCTTTCATATTTCATATTTTTATGATGGTTTAAATCACAACAAAAAGGGAACGTTAGGAGCCAGCGACAGAAAGCTTTTAAAAGTCTGTGGCCTTTTTTCCTCCCGACTGGGAAGATAACGCTCGTTAATCTGTGGCGGGGGCAGGAGGAAGGCTTTCCAGTCCAGTTACAGTTTGGAGTAGATGCTTGAGTAGTTAATTCCGTTCATTTTGGAAACTTGGCGGACCCCACGTGGCTATGCCTTACATAATTTCTCAGGGTTGCTGCCTTTTCTTCCGTGGTATTTCGGGGTTCCTGGGTTTGGGGCCGTTTGTACAACCACATTTGCTGCTGCTGCTTCTTTTTTAAAAAATATATTTTTATTGATTTCTGAGATGAAGGAGAGGGAGAGAGAGATAGAAACGTCAGTGATGAGAAAGAATCATGGACCGGCTGCCTCCTGCACGCCCCACACTAGGGATCGAGCCTGCAACCCGGGCACGTGCCCTGACCGGGAATGGAACCGTGACCTCCTGATTCATAGGTTGACTCTCAACCACTGAGCCAAACCGGCCGGGGTCACACAGTTACTTCTTCTTTTGCTCATTTGCTCAAGGGCCCCGTCCCGCAGGCTTCCTGGGGGCTGAACGCTCAGCTTCTACCGTTTTCGTCTTCCTGGGAGTCAGCATGTCTGACGCTCCGTGATGAGTAACCGCACTGCTTCCCCTTTCAGCTGAGCTTCCAGCACAAGATCGGGATCCTGTACTGCAGGGCCGGCCAGGGCACGGAGGAGGAGATGTACAACAACGAGACGGCCGGCCCGGCCTTCGAGGAATTCCTCGACCTGCTGGGCCAGCGCGTGCGGCTCAAAGGGTTCAGCAAGTACCGGGCTCAGCTGGACAATAAAAGTAAGCTTCGTGACGGCGTGTGTCTCATTCTCCCAGGGGGGCCGCCCCGGAAACCTACGCCAGCGGTCACGTGCCCTCCGGCCTGAACCCCAGGAGCTGCCGGGCCAGCTGGTTTGGGGTCAAGTGTAGATTTCCTCCGACGTGCGTGGGACGCACCTTTCTCCGGGTGTATGTTTCTCACGCGCTCGGGGGCCAGCTCTTCCTCTGTCACGCCAGCAGGGAGAACCTTTTCCTATTTTCTTCTTCCTTTTAACCGACTCCCTGCTCTGGCTCACCAAGGATGAGCGCTCCGCTCGTTTCTGACAGTCGACATATGAACACGGTCCCGTTGTGGTTTCACGATGTTAACTCGGGAGTCAGAGCTGCCATGGAAAAGCCGATGATCCTGTTCAGGGACCTTCATCAGGCGCCTCGGGTGCCGGGTGGACGGGCCGATTGAAAACTCGGGTTTCTGTCCACTAATGTGCGATTTGTCTCGAATCCTCAGTTAGATCAGCGGTTCTCAACCTGTGGGTCGCAACCCCTTCGGGGGTCGAACGACCCTTTCACAGGGGTCGCCTAAGACCATCGGAAAACACATCTATAATTACATATTGTTTTTGTGATTAATCACTATGCTTTAATGATGTTCAATTTGTAACAATGGAAATACATCCTGCATATCAGATATTTACATGATGATTCATAACAGTAGCAACATTACAGTGATGAAGTAGCAACGAAAATAATTTGATGGTTGGGGGTCACCACAACATGAGGAACTGTATTAAAGGGTCGCGGCATGAGGAAGGTTGAGAACCACTGAGTTAGGTCATCCGATGTAGAATATTCTAGATATTCCAGCCTCGTGCTTGTGCTGCTGTTGGGTTGCTGTGCAGCTACCATACCAGGCAGAGGAATTGGGTATATTCTGGAAAATTCTGCTTCTTACCAAGCAGTGGATTGCTTGTCCTTTTCATGAGAGAGGAGCAAGTAGAGTCTGAAGGGCAGGGTCTGGGAAGGCGGCCAGCCCGCTCCCTAGGGATGAGTGGGGGCGGCAGCGTGCAGCAAGCTGGCACTGGGACTCAGGTGGCCTGTGGCCTCTAGCTCCCTGCCCCCAGCATCCATTCACCGGGACTCGCCTACTTCAGGGTGGTGCCAGGTCTTAGTACCCGTCACCAGGTCTGGGTTTGAAGGTCACGGAGAGGACAGATCACAGGACCTGGAGCCGTGTTAGCTCACGTGTGGGCCCCTGTGTGACCTCCCCACTCGCCGGAGTAGGAGTTGGGCTGTTATGTTGAATGCATGTTGCTTGCGCCTCAGATACATAAAGATAAGGAAATCATTTAGACCCCCACTGTGCATATCCACGTTTTAATGAAGTTCAGTGAGGCCTTTTCTGATTTTCTTTCTTTCTTTCTTGGCAAACTCCTCTTACCCACAAACCACCACCCACGCCTTGAGGCGCTGGCCTGCCGCCTTGAGATGTCCTTGGTTTTCCCGGGTTCTAGCTAAGAATTGGCTGGAAACACGCACACGCTCACAGGATGGGCAAGAATGACTGCTCCTCGGGGCAGAAGCACCTCACCCCTGCAGGGGGGTCCCCTGAGTCAGGTGGCGAGAGTGCAGACGGGGAGCCGAGGGCTCAGAGGCACGTGGTGAGAGCAGGGGGGGCTGCAGACCTGGTGGGAGAGCAGCAGACACAGGAGGTGCGAGAGGGCGGGGGACCATCAAGACGCCGTTGGGCGTAGTTGAGTGGTTTGTTTCTCCAGTGGAATCGCCTTCTGTCAGCATGACGTCCGCAGTGTCCGAGCGCTCACTTTCCAGTTGCCTGACTTGTTTCTGTAATTGTCTGTCTCTAGCCGACTCTACGGGGACGCACTCCCTCTACACCACGTACAAAGACTACGAGCTCATGTTCCACGTGTCCACCATGCTGCCGCACATGCCCAAGAACAGACAGCAGGTACGTGCCCCCTTCGCCGCTCACACCGCAGCCAGCCCAGCCCAGGGGGGCGGTTCACGCCGTGGAATCTGCAGAGAATTATTGGGTTTTTCTTGAAAGGCATTCAGAATCGTTGACTCTTGAATCATTTGGGCTTTAAAGGGATTATTATCGCAGATGTTTTGTTTGTTTTTAATATATTTTTGTTGATTTCAGAGAGGAAGGGAGAGGGAGAGAGAGAGAATCATCAGTGATGAGAGAGGATCATGGATCGGCTGCCTCCTGCACGCCCCACACTGGGGATCGAGCCTGTAACTCGGGCCTGTGCCCTGACCGGGAATCGCACCATGGCCTCCTGGTTCATAGGTCGACGCTCAACCACTGAGCCACACCAGCCGGGCTAGGTGGTTTATTTGCATAAAGAGGATTCGCTGGATGGGAAGACGCTGACTCAGATCAGCGCACTGTCCCAGATGCCGCTGAATCACTTAGTGATAAACAGGGTGAGTGGTCGCTCCGATGGGGCTTCCTCAGGCCACGGCCATCAGTCCACACGTCAGTGCCTCATGCAGGGAGCCAGTGCCTTTGAGCCCGGCCGGCCGCGTTCAGCCACCGAACCCTCCAGCTCTCTACTTGCTGGGGTCCTCGGGCTCTAAACTGGATCAGCCCATCACTCTCATTGGGCCGCCTCTGCGTGTGAAGTCTGCTTGGCTTGACTGTTCCCGGAACTCATCCCCGGCCCCCCGCCCCCTGTGCCCGGTGTTGTACAGCCATTCACACCTGCGGTTTATGAGTTCCCGGGACCTGCCCCTCTTTTTTCCTTTTTTTTCGGTGAAACTATCCTTAAAAAGTCCTACACATAGAAAATGTGTATAGAGGGATGGGGGATGGGAGATGGTGGGGTGGATGGGTGTTTTAAACTTCCCAGACTGGAGATTTAAAATAAATAAATAGAATAAAAATAGATGTATGTATCCCTGTGTGTTAGACAATACATTACCAATTCCATAGCCTAAAGAGCTGTTTGGTTACCTTTTTTTAAAACTTGAGTGAGAATCTGTGACACGGGATAACTTATGCTGATGAACTAGAGGTAGGAAACTGTCAAAACTGCTTTGTTTTTTTCATTGCTCTTCCCGCACATGGAATATGTATGATCCTGTATGTGGATCCCTGGACATCTATAGTAGTCCCCCCTTATCCGAGGGGGGTACATTCCAAGACCCCCAGTGGATGCCTGAAACCACAGATAGTACCAAACCCTATGTATGCTACTTTTTTTCCCTCCACATACATACCTATGATAAAGCTTAAGTTATAAATTCAGGGCAGTAAGAGACGAACAACAATGCCTAGTAATGAAATAGCCCGGTTATAACCATCCGCTGTGATGGAAGGTATGTGACTATGGCCCCTCAGAGCTGTGCTGTATGCATCGCGTGCAGATGCCGGACAAAGACACGATTTACATCTCGGGGGACAGAACGGGACAGCGGGAGATTTCATCACGCTACCCAGAACAGGGCGCATTGATAACTTATGAATTGTTTATTTCTGGAATTTTCCATTTAGTATTTTCAGACTGTGGTTGACTGCGGGTGACGGAAGCCATGGAAAGCAGACTTTGGATCAGGGGGACCACTGTGTACTCTACACCCCGGGGGCAAACCCGCATAAGGCGGAGGGCATGAGCGAGGCGTGGGCGGTGGCGAGAGCTGGTGATTATTAGGGGATGAGGACATGGTCTGGGTTTCCAGCCCTGGAGTGCTGGGTTGGGAAGGATTGGAGGGTAGCCCCAGGCTCGGAGGGGAAGAAGGCTGTGTCTCTGAGATCCCCCCCACCCCCGGGTTTGGAATCGCAGTGTGGGGCCTGTGAGCCTGTGTGGACGAGATGGTACATAGCCCCTTAGCGTCAGGATTCTGTGACTTTCGGTTCCTCTTTGTGGCTTCCTTCTCCGCTAAGAAAAGGCTCCTGCAGAAGAATGGAGTTGTTAAGAGCAAGAACTCCGGAGCCAGACTTCCTGGGTAGGAGTTCAGGCTACTAGCTCATGACCTTGGGCCAGCTTTTCCAGGCTTTTGTTTCCTCCCCACCCTCTCTCCCCCAAGACAGATGTTTATCTCTTTTTATGTTTTGTTAATCCTTACCCTGAGGATATCTTTCCATTGGTTTTTAGTGAGAGTGGAAGAGAGAGGGAAAGACAGAGACCCATGGATGGGAGAGAAACACAGTGATTGGTTGCCTTCTGCATGAGCCCCTACCAGGGCCCCTGCTGGGGAGGAGCCTGCAACCGAGGTTCATGCCCTTGACCAGAATCGAACCTGGGACCCTTTAGTCCACAGGCCGATGCTCTGTCCACTGAGCCAAACCGGCTGGGGCTCTTTTTTTCACTGAAGGGTCCCTAAGCACCTAGAATGGTACCCAAACCATTGTAAGGGGTCTCTAGACATCTGTTCATCATGAAACCTTCCTCAGTGATAATTAGAATTAGGTGAGTTAATACATATAAGCACGTGAAGTGTGCCTGGTGCAGTGTGCTCGGCAAGTTGTAGTAGTAACTTATTTTATAATAGACTAGATACAAGGCCTGGTATTTAAATGACTTAATTTGCATTTTATTTTCCTGTTCCCAACCCCAACGATGTTATGAAAAACCAAGGCCTGAATAGTTAAGAAAGTAAGGGGCTCTTTTATTAATAATTTTGTAAAATTACTTTTGCTTTGACATTGAATATTTTGACAATCATGAATCGTCATCAGAATATTCTGGCCCAGCCGGGTGTGGCTCAGCGGTTGAGCGTCAACCCAGGAACCAAGAGGTCGCTGGTTCAGTTCCCAGTCAGGGCATATACCCAGGTTTCGGGCTCGATCCCCAGTGAGCGCATGCAGGAGGCAGCCGATTGATGATTCTCTCTCATTGTTAATGTTTCTCTCTCTCTCCCACTCTCCCTTCCTCTCTGACATCAATAAAAACATATTTTTTTTAAAAAAAGAATATCCTGTTCGTAGGTAAATGATGCCATGTCCAATCATGGAACACGTGCTTCCCTAATTTATCAAGGATTCTGCTGACTCTTCCCATATCCCTCACCCACCCCTCCCGTGCCCACACATTGCGTGAATCCCAAGGGCATCCGTGTCTGAAATGAGCAGCTGGGCTGGTGCCTGCATTTGGAGGCCCCCGGACTTGGCCCGGTCAACTGGCCTCCACATGAGCTGTGCCCGTGACTCCGGTCTCATTAGCACCATGGCATCTGTGACTGCGTAACTGGTCCAGACTCGTCCACATCAGACAGAATTCCCTATGTTTGTTCTTGTAATAAACCAAGCTGAGAGCTGCTTCTGAGACGCAGTAAAAGTCTTTAGAGAACTCACCACAGCAAACGAGGTCAGTGTTTGGAATGTCTGACGCCCACGAAGAAAAGCTGGCCAGGCCGGGGCGTGCTAAGGGGCCCTCCTTGGGGCGCTGCCCTCCTCCTGGGTCCTGGGGTCTCGGGGCCTGGTTGGCGGTCAGGCCCTTTCACAGGCCCTTCTCCCCGGGGTGTTTCCCTTCTGCTGGTCCCGCGGACAGATCTCAGCGGAGCAGTCAGGGTGTCATCCGTGGAAAGAGCCCCACAAATTGGCTCTAAGCTTCACTTCGGCAGGGAAACCTCTCCCTCAAACTAAGTGTCTAAAACGGATGCAGGACGCGTGGGGCCTGGCACGGGTAACCTCTTTTAAAAAATCTTTTAAAATATGTTTTTATTGATTTTTAGAGAGAGGAAGGGAGAGGGGTAGAGGGATGGAAACATCCATGATGATGAGAGAATCATCGATCGGCTGCCTCCTGCACACTCCACACTGGGGATGGAGCCCGAAACCCAGGCATGTGCCCTGACCCGGAATCGAACCCTAACCTCTCAGTTCCTGGGTCGACACTCAACCACTGAGCCACACCGGCCGGGCCTGAGTGGTTCTCTTGGCACTGAAGAGCGTCACGTAGAGAAGGGAGACGTTAGCCCTAGTGGGTGTCACTTCCTGTTCCTGACTCCCGAGCAAACAGTGCCTGGCGCTCAGGGCCTGCCCCCCGGGTTTGCTGGGCCGCGTTTGTTTATGGGGGACACACCTTTCCCCTTCCCCTTCCAGACTCTGATTATCCGGAATATCACTGATCAGTTAAAAAAACCAGCACCGATCACAAGGGAAGCCATTTACCTTTTGTAAGAAGTCCAAGAAATTCCTTCTCCAGTGTCTGATAAGGTCTAGCCAGTAGCGAGGAATGTTTTGCTTAACTTTCCAGATGTTATATTGCTTGAGTCTCTAATCAAATTCAAGCTTCCTGTTAATGGACAGGGAGTTAATTTTTCTGACTTTATTCTCCTACAAAGAGTTTTAGATTTTATTCTTCCTAATGACTCTCCTTGACTCCCCCCCACATACCCCCACCCCTGCCCCCCATACACACACACTTGACTTTTTCTACAAAGTGCATTTTGTGACCATGGTTAAAAACTGACTTGACTTTTAAAAACATGTTGGGCCCACTTTACAAAGCCAAAGAATGTGCTTAGAAAGGGACAGGGCCATTTGACTATTGTTAAGGTAACTAGCCTTAAAGTTTCCCTTAGCCTCTGCTTTATTTTTTTTTTAAATATATGTTTATTGATTTCCGAGAGGAAGGGAGAGAGAGAGAAACATCAATGATGAGAGAGCATCATGGATCGGCTGCCTCCTGCACACCCCACACTGGGGACCAAGCCTGCAACCTGGGCATGTGCCCTTGGCAGGATTTGAACCCGGGACCCTTCAGTCTGCACAGGCCGACGCTCTATCCACTGAGCCAAACCGGCCAGGGCTCAGCTTTTCTATGGAAGTTTGTTTTAGGTACCTACCTTTTGCTTCCATTTTCTTCTCTCTGCGCGAACTGTTTTTTGTGGTTACCGTCTGTGCCCACTGTCGTATGGCTAGAGGGCGGCACAGTGGCCATGACCCAGTTTGTCACTGACTTTTTACCTGCATCCGAAGTGACGCATTTTCCTTCAGTATCTAGCCAACATTTAAAAAAAAAAAATACAGGTGACTCGTTGGGTTTGTATGAATATAGGTTCATATATGTCTCGACACTTCACTGACGGTGAGATGGCTTTCATGGGTTTGTAACTTCACCGCGGGGACTTCAATCGGAATTTTCCCAGGTGTGACTCAGCCTGGCGAAGGGGAACACCTCCTCCCACCGTCCCAGGCCTCCATTGTGTGAAATCTCAAGTCAGGGGCCCGGCGGTGAGAGCTTTG
The DNA here is from genome assembly GCF_000412655.1 of Myotis brandtii. Lineage (NCBI taxonomy): Eukaryota > Metazoa > Chordata > Mammalia > Chiroptera > Vespertilionidae > Myotis > Myotis brandtii. The sequence continues at coordinate 288,742 of NW_005353435.1, forward strand.
TGTGTCTGGGTTTAAAGGTTTTACAAGTTGAACTGAGTGCTCTTCACAGTGAGTGATGTCTGCTCTGTGGGTGCCAAAGAAATAAATGGAAGAGTAAGCTCGGTGCTTTGTTTTTGCTAATAAAGAGCTTTACTACCTGAGATCCTCCGGGCCCCGAGCTGACATCATCACCTTGGGAAGGCTCACTGGGTCTGTTAAAACTGCAGATCACACCCGGTGAGCACACAGTCAGGGGCGCTCCTTGCCTGAACTATCGAGGTCCCGTGCATGGCTCTGTGAGCGAGGTGGTCACAGTGTCACAGCCCAGTGTTAGGGCCGTGCTTATGTATTTTTTTAAATATATATTTTTTATTGATTTTAGAGTGGATGGGAGAGGGGGAGAGAGAGAGAGAAACATCAGTGATGAGAGAGAATCATGAATCGGCTGCTTCCTGCACGCCCCCTACTGGGGATCGAGCCCACAACTCGGGCATGTGCCCCGACTGAGTATCGAACCGTGACCTCCTGGTTCATAGGTTGATGCTCAACCACTGACACACACCAGCCGGGCTAGTCCTCTCCTTTGTGCATTCATTTAGCAATGTGCAGTGGGAGTCTGCTGGGACTGGGCAGGCCATTAGGAACGGGGAAATCGGAAGGCCCTGAGACGCCCCCCGGCCTCACGGGATCCTTACCTGATGTAGAAGTCCGCCAGCTCCTAGTGTGTTCTGAGACAGGCCCGGGTGTGTGCGGGGAGGCCGGCCTGGGCTTGCAGAGGCCGGTTCTTGTAGAGGAGCTGATAGCTAAGCAGAGACCTGAGCTGTCGGGGAGAAACTTGGGGTGGGAAGTAAAGGTGTTCCATGTTGAAATGTTGGCGTTCTTCCTCTCCTGCTACATCTGTACTTTTTAAGATTCCATACTATTGGGTTTCCAGCTGTTAATGTGGTGGAATTGTGTGTTTCTGAAACAGACTTAAAACACCAAATTAAAGTTGGCTACTTTGACTATATTAGCGCCACAGTAGCAGGGTGGTGCACTTCTGTTGCAGAAACTTACCTTACTGTGGGAGCAGGCGAGCGAGGCCACAGTGAGGATTCTGTCTCCTCCTCTGAATTAAAGAGCTGAACCCATGGAATTCCTTAAAGCATATTGATCTCTCACGTGTATTGTTTTAGGGTAAAAAAGATAAAAGGAGCCCGGCCGGCGTGGCTCAGCGGTTAGCGGCAACCTGTGAACTAGGAAGTCAGGGTTCGATTCCCAGTCAGAGCACATGCCCAGATTGTGAGCTCGAGCCCCAGTGTGGGGCGTGCAGGAGGCACCCGATCAATGATTCTCTCTCATTACTGATGTTTTTCTCTCTCTCCCTCTTCTTACTTCTCTGACATCAATAAAAGGTAAAAGGAGAGAGCATGCAAGCTGAAGGAGCAGGACATAGCGTGGGATTTCTTCTCCCAGGTCCTGTCCTGTGGCCCGGGCAGGAACTGGCTTCCCCAGAGGACCCTGCTTCTCAATGACTTCCCTTTGCTGAAAGACGGGCTCATTGTGCCACTGACAAAGTCTGTTTGTACAGAAAGCCTCGTGTGTAACTGCGTGTGTGTGTGTGTGTTCTCTGTCCCGCCCGCAGCTCCTGAGGAAAAGGCATATAGGAAATGACATCGTGACCATTGTCTTCCAAGAGCCCGGAGCACTTCCTTTCACTCCAAAGAGCATCCGGTCCCACTTTCAACACGTCTTCGTCATCGTCAGGGTGCACAACCCGTGCACCGAGAATGTGTGCTACAGGTGAGCTGGTTCCCCGACGGCTCCCGCCCCGGCTCACTTCCACAGCGTCTCCCCCGGATCGTTTTATTTCCCCATTACTATTTTTAACCCCATAATTATCCCTGTTGTCTAATTATATTCCCCAGTGTCTTCACGCGGGCACTTTCTTCTGTAAGAAATAATTACCTTCCCATTTTTGAAGAAAATGAAATGCCTAGCAGATCAGAATCATACATGATACATTCCCTTGATTTTTTTTTCCCCTCCTAAAAACTTCCTCCAGCACCATAACGTAACTGCTCCCAGCCTGGGGGCGGGGGGAAAAAAAAGTGACCCGGTCAGTGCTTCTTGAGGAGGAGAAATTATCACAGAGGCAAAACTCTGCTTGTCAGCCGGCTCCTGGGAACACGCGCTCCCGCAGGCTGGAACCTGGAGCTGCCCTGGCCCGGGTGACTTCCCTCAGCCGTCCACGGGTCTCAGAATTCCCAGCTGTTTCCAGCCAGGCCTGCTTTTCTTCTTACTTCCTAAGTAAGGGGCAGTTCTTTTAAAATATATATTTTTATTGATTTCAGAGAAGAAGGGGGAGAGAGAGAAACATCAATGATGAGAGAGAATCATGGATCAGCTGCCTCCTGCACGCCCCACACTGGGGATCGAGCCCGCAACCCGGGCATGTGCCCTGACCGGGAATCGAACCAGGACCTCATGGTTCATAGGGCAACACTTAACCACTGAGCCACGCCGGCCGGGCTGGGCAACTCTTTCCTAAGAAACAGCTGATCTTCCGTGGGGTTCTGGGAAAAGAGTGGGCCTTTGACCTGAGGTTGAGGTGCTTGGTATGAATTATTTATTTCTCAGAGCCTTTGCTTCCTTCTCTTAAACGTGGGATTAATCATATTTACTTCAGGACATATGTGTACCTCTGAAGGATAAAGAGCAACTGTCCGAGGCCTGGCACCCCTCAAAGGCTCTGCCCTTAATCATCTGAACACAGTTGCTGCCAGTTCACTGCTGACGGGCCAAGGCAGGACGCAGTGTGGGTGGAGCCTGGGGGGCCTGTGAAGACTCCTGAAGGCTGAGAAACCCATCTGTGCATTAGGTGTTGCCAGTTGACATCCCCAGCCCATGCCCACGCTCACAGTCAGCTTGTTAGAGCCGGCGATTCTCTGGTCCTACTGTGCGGTGTGCTAGCTCGGCATGCCCGCCACCTGCTGGTCTTCCTCCCACGGCGATTTTTATACAGATCCGAGCGAAACACCGCTGGCCTAATGCTCAGATCCACTCACTAATGCTAAAAAAAAAAGAAAAAGGAAAAGGAAGAAGTGTAGTATCTGCTCTGTATAAACTTTCTACTTGACTAGACAGTGTTGGTGCAAACATGGTAAATTGCTGATTCTTCCGCGATCTCGCCCTAAGAATGGTAATTATGAAAAATAATCTTAAGTGAACCATCCATTAGGATTGGAAACTTCAGCCGAGGGCTGTGCTGTATTTGGTTTGATTTTTATTGGCTGCCGTTTTTTAGGTCAAACAAGTCTTTTCAGTTTCTTTCTATCTTTAGTTTATTGCTTCTATCATGAGGGGGCTCATTAGCACAAAAAACCCTAAACAGACGTAATACCTATTTTTTTCCAGGATTTTTATTTTAATTAAATCACCCGGGAGGAATTTTTGGGATATAAATATAGATCTTATAAGCAGAGTGGACTGCATTATGCTTTCTGTGACAGAGGAAGGGTGTGCAAACCACTTAAATAAAAACATATCCAGCCCGGCCAGGGATGCTCAGTGGTTAAGCGTCAACCTATGAACCAGGAGGTCACAGTTCAATTCCCAGTCAGGGCACATGCCCGGGTTGGGAGCTCAATCCCCAGTGGGGGGCACGCAGGAGGCAGCTTATCCATGAGTCTCTCTTATCATGGATGTTTCTATCTCTCTCCCTTCCTCTCGGACATCAATAAAAATATATATATTAAAAAAAACTTATCCAGAAATGAGGAAGACAGGAAGCTACAAATAGCTGGCTCAGCTGAAAGGGTGTCTGTGCCAGGTTCCTGAAGGGAGGGGTTTCGGCATCACCGCTCATCTTGCTTCTCTTTCCTCCCCAGCGTTGGCGTTTCTAGATCAAAAGACGTGCCCCCGTTCGGCCCCCCCATCCCCAAAGGCGTCACTTTCCCCAAGTCCGCCGTGTTCCGGGACTTCCTTTTAGCCAAAGTCATCAACGCGGAGAACGCGGCCCACAAATCGGAGAAGTTCCGCGCCATGGCCACCCGGACGCGGCAGGAGTACCTGAAGGACCTGGCGGAGAACTTCGTCACCACGGCCACCGTGGACACCTCGGCCAAGTTCAGCTTCATCACGCTGGGTGCCAAGAAGAAGGAGAAGGTCAAGCCGCGGAAGGACGCCCACCTGTTCAGCGTGGGGGCCATCATGTGGCACGTGGTGGCCCGGGACTTCGGCCAGGCCGCCGACATCGAGTGTCTGCTGGGCATCTCCAACGAGTTCGTCATGCTGATCGAGAAGGAGTCCAAGAACGTGGTCTTCAACTGCTCCTGCCGGGACGTCATCGGCTGGACGTCGGGGCTCACGAGCATCAAGGTGTTTTACGAGAGAGGCGAGTGCATCCTTCTCTCCTCGGTGGACGGCTGCCCCGAGGACATTCGGGAAATGGTCCAGCGCCTGGGGGTAAGTGCCCCCGGGTTCCGCATTCCCTACGTCCGGAGGCCTTCAGTCCCGATTCCTATTGGCTTCCACTGTGCACAGTCCACTGTGGTTATGGCATCTAGAGAATGAATGGTACCCAGGGAATGAATGGCGCCCAGGGAATGAATGGCGCCCAGGGAATGAATGGCTATGTGATGAAGGAGTCCATGTCAGGATGTGAGGGACTCCAGATCAATGGGGAACAGGATCCTTCCGCCTTTGCGAATGTTGAGAAGCAAGAAATAGCAGATGAACAAAGGTCGGAGGTGACAGGTGGGGCGTGGCAGGTGGCAGGTGCAGGAGGAGACAGCAGCAGACAGAGTGGGGACCCCGAAGAAGCTTGCCCTTCGCCTCCGTCCTCAGGAGGAGGTTAGATTTGAACTAGAAGTTGCGTTCCTATTGGCAAGAAGTCAGGGCCTGCCATTCTCAGGAAGGCCTTTGGGGGTGGCCCTGGCCAGTCCTTGGTGCTGTAGTGCACGGAGTGGGGTGCAACCCTTCTTTCATTTCCTTTCTGTGATGCTGCTGCATACTCTCGGGGTGTCAGAGCCCGAGAGCTGCGGCCTGGGGTTGCCCCTGGCCTCCAAGAGATGGCCCGCTGGAGGAGCGCCACCTCACACCGCCCTGGTGGCAGGTGCCGAGAGCCTGGCTGGCCGGGCACATGAGAGCTGAGGCCTCAGCGCCCAGGCGAGCGAGGGCATCCGTCCACAGGGGAGGGTCCTCGGGCAGGAACAGGTGTCCCCAGGCTGGTGCAGAGCCAGCACCCCCTGCTTCCCTGGCATCTGCCGCTGCTGCTGCCCATCCGGGGGCGCGTCGCTCAGCGTTAGCTTGGAAGTGCTCTGGGCCATTTTGAAGTTGAATGAAGTTGTCTGACAGGCTTTAGTGTTTGACGGGTGAAACGTGTAATCGTTTCGGCCGGCCGGTATGGCTCAGTGGTTGAGCGTTGACCCATGAACCAGGAGGTCACTGGTTCAATTTCTAGTCAGGGCATATGCCAGTGTGGGGCGTGCAAGAGACAGCCGATCGATGATTCTCTCTCCTCATTGATGTTTCTATCTCTCCCTCTCCCTTCCTCTCTGATTCAATAAAAATATATTTAAAAAAGAGTCCTTTTTGCACCAGGACAGTCCATCTGGAGCAATGCAGTTCCTATGCTTAAGAGCCAAATCAGGTGACACAAAAAAGGAGGGGGGATCATCAGAGACCGTCTAAGGTCACAAGCCCTAAGGTCAGGGCTTCTGAGAAAAGGCAGGACACCTGTGACAAGGTGGATTTGCCTTTGAAGAATGAAACCATTGCCCTAGCCGGTGTGGCTCAGTGGATAGAGTGTCAGCCTGCGGACCAAAGGGCCCCGGGTTCGATTCCGGTCAAGGGCACGTACCTTGGTTGCAGGCTCCTCGGGCCCTGGCCCTGGTTGGAGGCAACCAGTCGATGTGTTTCTCTCACCTCGATGTCTCTCTCTGTCTTTCCCTCTCTCTCCCACTCTCCCTAAAAATCAATGGAAAAATATCCTTGGGTGAGGATTAACCAAAACAAAAAAGAAGAATGAAACCATTGCGTAACTCTTGTTATTTTTTTGCGCCTGATGCCCATATGGTTAATGATGCTGAACTTGGATTGAGATGTGTCCCTGTCACGTGGACAGTTCGAGGGCAGGGCTGTGAGGCTGAGGAGGAGCGGGCACGAGGCCTGTGTGTGCACCTCTGACACGGGGACCCCACAGCCGCGTCTCTGACCGTCTCCTATCCCCTCAGATAGTGACCAGAGGCTGCGAGACCGTGGAAATGACCCTGAGGAGGAACGGGCTGGGCCAGCTCGGCTTCCACGTGAACTTCGAAGGCATCGTCGCGGACGTGGAGCCTTTCGGCTTTGCCTGGAAGGCGGGCCTGCGCCAGGGCAGCCGCCTGGTGGAGATCTGCAAGGTGGCCGTGGCCACGCTGACCCACGAGCAGATGATCGACCTGCTGCGCACGTCCATGACCGTGAAGGTGGTCATCATCCAGCCGCACGGCGATGGCTCGCCCCGGAGGTAAGCCCGGCGGGGCCGCTGCTCCTGCGGGTCCTGGGAAAACGCGGGCGCAGGGCTCCCCCACCACGTCTCCTGGCTGTCAGCCATCAGAGCAATTTAAAAAGGGCTCTGACAGCTCTCAGTGTAAAGTACACGATAAAGCGTCATTTTCTAAGCAATTTAACGGGACAGTGACCACGTACAAGCTGAGCTATCGCCGCACGCTGAGCTGCAGAGCGGCCCTGGCTCACCTGGACGTGAGGCTGTGTCACTGCTCAGCCTTCGCGAATGCAGTGTTTGTGCGCTTCCCTTCCCTAACACGGAGCCATGACTGTGTGTTTTCCTTTGTTTTAATATATTTTTATTGATTTTAGAGAGGAAAGGAGAGGGAGAGAGAGATAGAAACATCCATGATGAGAGAGAATCATGGATCAGCTGCCTCCCGCACGCCCCACAGTGGGGATCAAGCCCACAATCCGGGCATGTGCCCTGACCGGGAATCAAACCCTGACCTCCTGGTTCATAGGTGGACACTCAACCACTGAGCCACACCGGCCGGGCAAGGAATGCTATTTAAGGACAAGCTGCCTCTGGCTCTGGTAGGCTTTCTGCCGTGTCTGGTGGTGCCCGGGTCACATTCCCGCTCCGTCCCAGAAGTCCCTGCTCTGGTGGTGAGAGAGAAAGTGGGCTCAGGGATCCGGGCCTGCGCTGTGTGACCCTGGGTGTGAGGCACAGCCTCTCTGGGCCTCGTTCAGTGCCTGGAAGATGGGAGCACCTCCGGGCCTCACCAGCACCCGAGTCTTGTTGAGATCACTAAGATTCTTTCTCCCTGGATTTCTCCTGCTCTAAAGAAATGCTGATCACTCAGCGATCACGAGATGCCACTGCCACTTGTTAAACTTCTATCTGTGGCGCCAGGACTTTGCTTATGGTTTCTCCAGCCCCTGCCGTCCACCCGAGAAGCTAGCACTGTCCCCAACACTCTCCGTGATGCCGTGTCCCTTGTCTGTGTCGCCCACAGCAGTAGCCACGGGCCTCACGTGACTGTTGCACATTTGAAATGTGGCCGGTGTGATGGAGGAGATGACTTTTTCATTGTAATTACTTAAGATTTAATGACCCATGTGGGGAGGAACAGATTTCCCTCTACCCTCAAGGTTCTTCTGGCTGGTCTGATACTCAGACAGACACGAGACAGATGAGCAAGAGAAAATGACTAGATTTAATACACGAATGTGTGGGAACCCCGCGTGCGTGAACGAGTCAGAGAGAGAAGGGGCTTTGAGGTGTGGGAGACATGCTGAGCTGGGGACCAGGTAGTGGCCCTGGGGGTGCAAAGGCCATTGCAGGGTGATACGGACTGGCGTTCAGCTCTGGCCAGTTTTGCTCAGTGGATAGAGCATCAACCTGCAGACCGAAGGGTCCCAGGTTCGATTCCTATCAAGGGCACATTCCCGGGAAGCCAAGATAGTGTATAAGTGAAAGTCTTTTAAAATCAAGTTTAAGCCAGTTATTAGGACATTTTTCCAGACAGTAAGATTTCTTTCTTCCTTTGGTAGAGTTCAAGATCTGTAAATTTTATGGGGAAAATCAAGTCCTTTTATCTGTCCCAGAGGTCGAGTACTACCATAGCATTAGACAAAAATGTTACCCGGATCTCCCTTCAGGTTAAAAACATGTTTCTCCTATGTTGCGCCTTGGCCTACAGTAAGACTTCTTAAAGCATTCAAGAGATCCGGTTAATAAATATGTTAAAGTTATCATTGTGTTTGCTATTTAAAACATACGATTTAAAAAAGTAGAATCTCCTAAGAAGTACTGAATATCGTTAACTAAAACAAATAAACAAAAACTACCATTTACAAGTTTAGGCTGTTTTTGTTGTTGTTGTTTAAGCCAAGGACTTGTTTAACTGCCTTGGTCTGTGCATAATTAATCCTTTCTTTGTGTCAAATGCAAAGTCTCTGATTAAAGCTATTGAGGATATTTAGAGCTTTTCCTTTGTTTCCTGGTAATGTTTCTCCCTGAAGAGACAAATTTTCCTCTGGACGAATCTGGAATAAGTGTTTTCTGTATTTTAACTGTAGCCAGGATGAGAATTAGCCGTTTGCCTAGTAGTAACCCTCCCAAAGTGGCCCGCCTCGCCATCCACATTTCGGCATCTTGAAGGTTTTAAGCCCAGCCTGGACCATTTAAAATTCTTTCGATTCAGTCTTCTTGAATTTGACTTTGTAAATTTTTAAATCCACGTGTTTGTTAGTTTGGGACTCTCTCGCTCTGCCTGTGGCTGCCTGGGAGCCCGAATAAAGCACTGTTGTCAGGCAGCTTCCAGAACAGAAACAAACCATCCTGGCGAGCCGTGTGCAAGGTCATTTCAATGTCACCCGGGCCGGAGTTCAGCCTCTGCGCTGTTAGATTTTTTTTTTTTTTTTTTTAAGAAACTGTAGGGAGGGCCTTAGGGGGAAATGGGCAGCATGTGACTCATTTGAAAAATCAAAATACAGATCTTTTAAAGGAAACGTAGCTTAGCACCATCCGTCCTACAGCAACATGTACAAGCATAGGCTTCAAGCTAAAGCTACACCTTTGACTTGTGGCATGAAAACTAGCCCGTCTTTCTTTACAAATTGGCTCTTGGTGCTTGTCGGGGAGGGGCACGAGGAAAACATGCACTTACGTGTGTGTGTGTGTGTGTGTGTGTGATTTTTTAAAAGTTGTCTGTAATGTAAGAACCACAAGGATGACTAAAATGGCCCCATGAATGGATTGCAAGAGATTTCGTTCTCCATAAACACGGTGACGAGGAAGTGAAAACGCGGCAGTTCATTTCTGCCCTTCACCAGCTTCATGGTTGTCCAGAGGGCATCAGTGAGAGATGACTCGCCTGGGAGCCCATCTGCTCCTGCCGGCAGTGGGCGAGGCCTGTCACTCATAGTGCCCCCCCTTCCCACCCCACCCCCAATCCCGGCTGTCTGAGGTCAGGTGTTTGTTATGACTCAGAAGCTGCCGAATGTAATGAAGTCTCTGGCTGGGAAAGTATTCACCGTGGAGTCAAAAGCTACCCTGCATTTTGCAGGCTCCTTCTTAGGTGTGTGTGTGTGTGTGTGTGTGTGTGTGTGTGTGATTTTTAAAAAGTTGTCTGTAATGTAAGAGCCACAAGGATGACCAAAATGACCCCATGAATGGATTGCAAGAGATTTCGTTCTCCATAAACACGGTGACGAGGAAGTGAAAACGCGGCAGTTCATTTCTGCCCTTCACCAGCTTCATGGTTGTCCAGAGGGCATCAGTGAGAGATGACTCGCCTGGGAGCCCATCTGCTCCTGCCGGCAGTGGGCGAGGCCTGTCACTCATAGTGCCCCCCCTTCCCACCCCACCCCCAATCCCGGCTGTCTGAGGTCAGGTGTTTGTTATGACTCAGAAGCTGCCGAATGTAATGAAGTCTCTGGCTGGGAAAGTATTCACCGTGGAGTCAAAAGCTACCCTGCATTTTGCAGGCTCCTTCTTAGGCCTCGGGGTGATGATCCTTCAGCGCGCCCCTCCTCGGTCCCCCCCCTCAGCTTGAGCTCCAGGGAACCCCGGGCAGGGAGGGTCTCCTTCGGGGGAGCTTATTAAGTGATTTCCTGCTGGGATTGGATCTGAGTGGATTCACACAGATTGGGAATGAGTGGCAGGAAGCGGTTTGGGAATAGCGCTCTTCACATGGACGCGACATTAAAGGGAGGAGGCGCCCCCCCCCAGCAGGCAGTGTCTGGGCCAAGGTGAAGAGTTGCCGAAGCCGCTTCATTAACCTTGGCTTTGGGACGGCTGGTGGGGCCCCGCCCCCGGCCTGCCCAGGGGACTGACATTCTGCCAGTGTCATCTCCAGGAAAGCAAATCCACTCAAAAAGGAGGATAGAAAGGAAGTAACAGCTCATCAGAATCACGCATGAGTTGCTATGCAAGGCGAGTGATTTAGTCACTATGTCCAATAAAAATGGAAATGGAGTTCCTTGCTGGGGTGCATCTGTTTTGTGTGATTTCTCCTCCTCTGTTGACATGACATATTTTTCTATATAATGCAAAACAGTGGAAATTATCTCATGTTGTCCTGCATCCAAATTGTGGTTCTCTCATCATTCTGTGAGAGTGGAGCTTTCTGTACTTGTCGGCTCTTTTGCTGCCTGTGGCCTGGCCATTCAACTCCCTCAAGTGCACAGGGGAGGGTGGGAATCGAAGCAGGAAGGGGAGCTCACTTCTGTTAGATAAGCAGTGAGTGTGTGTGTGTGTGTGTGTGCGCGCACGCACGCGTGCGCACGCAAATGGTAAGTGGAAATCTGGACTAGAGTGAGGGTTTTTTTTATTATTACTACTTTTTAAAATATATTTTTATTAAATTCAGAGAGGAAGGGAGAGATAGAAACATCAATGATGAGAGAGAATCATTGATTGGCTGCCTCCTGCACGCCCCCTCCTGGGGATTGAGCCTGCAACCCAGGCATATGCCCTTGACCAAAATCGAACCCAGGACCCTTCACTCCACAGGCTGACACTCTGTCCACTGAGCCAAACCAGCTAGGGCATGATTACATTTTAATATATCTTTATTGACTTCAGAGAGGAAAGGAGAGGAAGAGAGAGATAGATACATCAATGCTGAGAGAGAATCATGGATCGGCTGCCTCCTGCACACCCCACACTGGGGATTCAGTCCACAACCCAGGCATGTACCCTGACCTGGAATCGAACCACGACCTCCTGGTTCATAGGTTGACGTTCAACCACTGGGCCATGCCAGCCGGGCTGGACTAAAGTGAGGTTTTAGATTAGAGGTCCAATTTATTCGTACGGGGAAGAAAAATTAGTTACATTTAGTGTTGTCTTATGGCCCCTGAAAAAAACAACAAACAAACAGAACTTAGGTTCTCAAAGTAACTGAACTACATTCACTCTTCTGAGTCCCTGCAAAGGAATGTATAGAATGTTCTCTCTCTGCTTGAGGTAAGCGCATTGGGTTACAGAAGGAATGTTAGCTAGCTTGCCTCACATTTACTCACTCATTCACTTGTTCACGCTTTTAAAGAGTTTGTGCCAGAAACTGCTGGGTCTGGGCTTATCCCACTAGACAGGACAGACCTAATCTTGACTCTTACGGGCTCCTGTTTGTCTCCCTAGCGTTCTCCAGTACAGGACTTCCCATTCATGTTTTCGCTGCTTAAAAATTTTTCTCCAACCGTAGCAACAACCAACTGCCCGACAGCGTGTCTCCCCTTGGGCAGAAAGCGCGCTCCGTATCTCCGTGTCCACGCTGTTTTGTAGTGGAGGATGTTGTCCTGTCACTGACCCTGGGACAAGGACGCAGGGGGTGACAGCAAAGCTCGGGCTCTCTGTTAGTTGGGCAAGTAGAACTGTCTCCAGCTTGACAGGTTCCCCACGCCGTGAGGACGGACAGCCAGCGGTGCTCTCCTGGTGGGGATGTCTTCATCATAGCTCAGGCAGCAAACGGCTGTGGAGAAGCCCCTGTGTTAACTCTGAAGGATCGCACGCAATGAAATGTTATTCCTGCTCTCGGGCTTTCTCGGGGAGAAAGGGGCATGGCTGGCTTCGTGGGGAACTTGCTGAGCCTTTGAGTCAAATGCTGTGCTGGGTACCGCCCAGTGGGTAGACCAGTCGGCCCGTGTGCTTGGTGAGGAAGGTGTCATCTGACACCTTCGGTTCAAGTCCTTATTCAAAAGGTTTATGGTCTGATGTCTCTCTTTTTTCTTAACCTCACCAGAGGAGATGGATTGATTTTTAGAGAGGGAGTGAGAGAGTGAAACATCAATGTGAGAAACATCAATCGGTTGCCTCCTGCACACGCCCCGTCCAGGGATCGAACCCACAACCTGGGTATGTGCCCTGACCAGGAATCGAACCCACAACCTTCTGTTGGATGGGACTACACTCCCACCAACTGAGCCACCGCCCAGGGCTGATGTCTCTTTTTCTATCTATAGCAGTGGTTCTCAACCTTCCTAATGCCGCGACCCTTTAATACAGTTCCTCATGTTGTGGTGACCCCCAACCATAAAATTATTTTCGTTGCTACTTCATAACTGTAATTTTGCTACTGTTTTGAATCGTAATGTAAATATCTGATATGCAGGATGTATTTTCATTGTTACAAATTGAACATAATTAAAGCATAGTGATTAATCACAAAAACAATATGTTAGTTATAAATGTGTTTTCCGATGGTCTTAGGCGACCCCTGTGAAAGGGTCGTTCGACCCCTAAAGGGGTTGCGACCCACAGGTTGAGAACCGCTGGTCTATAGTCTCGCTGTCTTTCTATGTCTGTGAATCAAGGGCATTTGTAGGGAAGTGAGTTAATCTTTCATTTAGTGCCTCCCTCCAGTGCAACACCGCCCCAGTCTTCCCGGGAAGCCGCCCTGTGTGGTATCTCTCCCCCTTCGCAGGCTTTTGATTTTTTTATGCATCAGGAAGAAAGAGTTGGAGAGTCTAGTGACTGAGCTTCAATTCCCCCTGTCACCTTGTTGGATGACTTGGGAAGAGTCATTTAGCTATTAGCAGGCTATTAGCATAACAGATGTAAAGAACGTTTAAAATATCAGCCATTGCCTTAACCCCCAGGGGTAGGAGGGATTCTTTCGCAAAGTGAATAATGGAGAAGAAGCAGGCAGTTCTTTCCAGGGATCTGTCCGCCTTTGTTTCCAAGATTTTTTTTTTTTAGCTCCTAGTGGAAAACACGGCACACGTGGGCCACATTACCTGTTCTTTGGTGGTTTTCTCTCTTTTTTAAAAACTATATTTTTATTGATTTCAGAGAGGAAGTGAGAGGGAGAGATAGAAACATCAATGATGAGAGAGAAGCACGGATCGGCTGCCTCCTGCAGGCCCCCTACTAGGGATCGAGCCCACAAACTGCGCATGTGCCCTGACCAGGAATCGAACCGTGGTTCACAAGCCGGGGCTCAACCACTGAGCCATGCTGGCTGGGCTCTTTGGTGGTTTCCTAAGGAGGTGGCCACGGGTTTTGGAAAGGGCACATAGCCAGGAGTCAGAGGCCCCAGGTCCGAGGGTGACCCTGTCTCTGATGAGCTGTGTCACCTGTCCGCCCTCTCCGAGCCTTCTCTGAGAATTGGAGCTGTAGCACCTCAGACATCTGTGGGAGTGGCAGTGCCGTGGTGTCTGTGGGACTCGGTCAAGGGCTGGACGAGGTGGGTGGCGGGTTGGAATCGGGTGGCAATGAAGAGTATTGTAGGCCTGCCCTCTGATTGCTGGGTTTTGTTCAAGAGTCTCTGCGATGCAGCCAAGTGAAGTGAAACCAGCGGGCCCCTCAGAATGCAGCAGACGCAAGTGGTAATTACGTGGTCAGGCTGTGGCCATGCGGTCCAGGCCCTGCTAATTTGTTCAAATGCCTTTTGTTTCTTTTTTTTTTTTTTAAAGAATAAGCCTTGCCTGGCCGGCGTGGCTCAGTGGTTGAGCATTGACCTGTGAACCAGGAGGTCACGGTTCAATTCCCAGTCGGGGCACATGCCCGGGTGGCGGGCTCGATCCCCAGTGTGGGGTGTGCAGGAGGCAGCTGATCCACGATTCTCTCTCATCATTGATGTTTCTGTTTCTCTCTCCCTTCCTCTCTGAAATCAATAGAAATCTATGTAAAGAAGAACTCCAAGAGGCTGTTCCATTTCTGGGCCGCACATGGCGGGTCTGGGTTGGAGCCCTGAACGCAAACTCTCCTTCATGGAGAGCAGGTGGTTGGTGTGGAGAGGCCCGCTGGGAGGGGAGAGGAAACTGCTCAGCCCGCTGGGCCCGCAGGGCCGTCCTGGGTCAGGCTCGGAGGGGGAGCCCACAGCCTCTCCTACAAGCGCTCAAGTTAGTGATGGTGAATGGAGGTTCTCCCAGGAAACGAGATGCCACCGCCCGGGAATGGGCCTCGGGGGCAGCCTGTTGCCTTCTTGCCGGCATCTCGCGCTGGTTGTCTGAGGTTCAGGGGTCCAGGTGCTGTGCTGGGTTGGCAGCGAGTGTGGGTGCTGTCAGCTGTGAGGCGGAGCGGACACCCCTGGGCGCTGGCCTTGCCAGAAGCGGCAGCAGCTGTGGCCCAAGGATGCGCGGGTGGCAGCTGCTTCCTGCGGTAGGAGGATGCTGCTGAGTACACGCGTGTCCCGGGAGTGAGTGCACGCGTGTCCCTGTCACAGGAAGCCCACAGAACTGGTTCAGAGGGACCTGCCGTATTGGGTTTTTTGTTTTTTTTTTAATATATTTCAGAGAGGAAGGGAGAGGGAGAGAGAGAGAGAGAGAGAAACATCCATGATGAGAGAGAATCATCCATCGGCTGCCTCCTGCACGCCCCTCACCGGGGGGCGAGCCTGCAGCCCAGGCATGTGCCCTGACTGGGAATCGAACTGTGACCTCCTGGCTCCTAGGTCGATACTCAACCGCTGAGCCACGCCGGACGGGCAGGCTGTCAGAGTGAAGCAGTGAATGTGAGATCCTCCGAGGGCTCCAGCCAGTGGAGCTGTGTGTCGTTCTCACAGTCCCGTCATGTTGCATCTTCAACCAGCACATTTGCTGTGACCCCGGTCGACAAGATGGCTTGCCTCGCAGGATACACTCAGACACATTAGACTCAGACAGTTGCTGGCTCGAGGCCCCAGAGTTAACAATCACATTTATTTCTAACCCTGCAGCTGAGTGTTTATTGATGTCTATCTCGCATGCTAATTGGGAGTCTAAGTAGATGACATATTCATTTGTTATAGAGCTTCCTTGTAAGCCACCCTGCAGCCTTGTCTATTGTCTCCGAGTGTCCCCCCCGGCAAGAAAACTGAAAACTGTGGGGGAAGCCAGAACCCTGACCTCCTGGTTCATAGTTCAACGCTCAACCACTGAGCCACGCCAGCCAGGCATGTTCCCATTTTTTTAAAGGAATTTCTCATACATATGGAGCAGAACTAAGGTTGACCAGGTTTGATGACATATTATAAGTAGTAGTATTTCTATGATGTCTCAGTCACAGAAATAAAGGAAATATTCGGTTTATAAGAGTAGTTGCTGTACAAGTGTCACATTATAACGAAATTAATTTAGATTTAAAAATAAAGCCCTTCTTTGTCCCTGGCCCATGTGGCTCAGTTGGTTGGACTTCGTCCTGTGCACCAAAAGGTTGTGGGCTCGATCCCCGGTAGGGGACCTGGAAGAGGCAGCCTATCTGATTTTCCGCTGTCACATTGATGTTTCCCTCTCTCTTTCTCTCTCTCTCTCTCTCCCCCTCCCCCCTTCCTCTCTCTCTAAAAATCAATAACAATTTTTTTTAATTTTTTTTAAATAAAAAGCCCTTCTTTTGAGGATAGCTGATTTTTATTAGGGCTGAAGAATGCCAGTTTTTAAAATTTAAAAATCATTTGCATATGGCTGTGCAGAGGCTGGAAACGGAATATTATCCCACCCTGGCCCCCTCCAGCCGCACGCACTGCAGTTCCCTGTAGCTCCTCTCACCCACTCCTCCCAACTCTGCACTGACAGCGCCTTCTTCCTCCCGGACTCCAGCTGAATTACAGCCACTTACTAAGGACTCCAGTCTGAGCATAAATTAAGTGCCCGCACCACTCAGCCATCTGTCTTCTCTTTGTTTATTCTTCCTCTTACACTAAAACCTAATAAACTGGAAACCCAGACAAGCGATGCCAGTGGCCCTTTGATTCCCCAGATGCAAGGTTCACGTTCCTTCCGTTCAGAATGTAACTCTGCGACCTTTAACCTTGGTGGGTTCCACGGAAAATTCCCTGACCCGCCCCGTTCAGGCAGCGGCAGCCCGGGGTCCCCTGAACCCCCGAGACTTGCTCCTCGGATGCAATGGCCCGGCCTCTGGTCTGTAGGCCCGACGAGCACACGGGGCTGCGAGGAAGCCAAGCCGATGCCTGAGCCTCTCTCTCTCTCTCTCTCTCTCTCTCTCTCTCTCCTCGCCCCGCAGGGGCTGCTCGGAGCTCTGCCGCATCCCCATGGTGGAGTACAAGCTGGACAGCGAGGGCACCCCCTGCGAGTACAAGACCCCCTTTCGGAGGAACACCACATGGCACCGGGTGCCCACCCCGGCCCTGCAGCCCCTGCCCAGAGCCTCGCCCGCCCCTGGCACGCCCGACCGGCTGCCGTGCCAGCAGCTGCTCCCGCAGGCGCAGGCCGCCATCCCGCGCAGCACCTCCTTCGACCGCAAGCTGCCCGACGGCACCAGGTACCGTGGCGCCACCTCCGAAGGCCGCAGTGTCCCGTCGGGCACAGCCCGGCTGTGGGGGGCCTTCCCATGGGGCTGCGGGGTGCTGAGTTGGCTTGTCCGGACAGGTGGGCAAGACAGGCAGGGGCAGGCCTGGGGTGCAGGGATGCGGGAGCCCCCTGGCCCTGGCCCTGCGATGGAGCAGGTGACACGCTGGTCCTTGCGAGGGACTGAGTGTAAGACAGTCACGGGATGTAACGTGCAGCGTAGGGGACAGAGTCCGCAGTATTGTAGGGACTGTGCACGGTGCCAGGTGCATCCTGGGAACCTCAGGGGATCCCCTTGTAAAGTGGATATGGCCCATCACTGCTGTACACCTGAAACTAATATAATACCGTATGCCAACTGTAGTTGGAAAATAAATAGGAAAAAAATGAGGGTCCCAATCACAGATTCCACCACCAGGGCCCCGCTCACCCCTCCCTTTGCGGTCCTCCAGGTTAGCTCAGACCCTCTAGGTCAGCGGTTCTCAACCTGTGGGTCGAGGCCCCTTTGGGGGTCGAACGACCCTTTCACAGGGGTCGCCTAAGACCATCGGAAAACACATATTTTCGATGGTCTTAGGAACCGAGACACCGCTCCTCTATCCGTCTCCAGGCGGGTCCGCCCATATGCAGATACACCCACATACGAGTACATACGAGTACCCGGCGTATTAAAGGGTCGCGGCATTAGGAAGGTTGAGAACCGCTGCTCTAGGTCCATGAGAGCAGCGCTGAGTAGAAACAAAGCTGCCCCATCAGGGATGAACCCCATCTTCCCCGTGGCGGTGTGTTGGGGGGGCCCACATCGTGAGCTTTTCCTGGCTTTCCTCCTTTTAAGCAAAGTGAGGTGAATTTAAAATTACTTTTGTGGAGTTTAGAGTTTTCTCTCTGCACAGAACCAAATACAGAACCAAAATGTGTCTTGTGTGAGGTCTCACACACCCATCATGGTGATGTGTTCATAACGCCGGCCTCTGGGGTCGCATGGCTGTGCTTCCGTGTGTCACAGGAACACGGTCTGCACGGGACGTTACGTGCTCCGGCCACGTCTCTCCTGTGACGCAGCGCCAGCCGTGAGCACCCGAGGTCTCGCTCTGTGTCCACCACTGACCCTGCCCCACCTGCCACGTGTACTCCTTCCCTGTGACAGTGGGCTCGTTGGGAAAGCGAGCCAGGCCAGGTGCTGGCTGCACAGAGACCTCGGTGCCCGGCTAATGGTTCTGGTCCCCGTTTCAGAAGTTCGCCCAGCAACCAGTCATCCTCCAGCGACCCCGGACCGGGTGGGAGTGGGCCCTGGAGACCGCAAGTGGGCTACGACGGGTATGCCCATCTGGGGAGGGCCCAGAAGGGCCCGGGAGCCGGGGGAGCCTGGGGGAGCCTGTTTCAGGGACTTCGACATACGCAGCCCTCAGGGGGTGTGAAGATGTCAGGTGGGCCCTGCTGAGCCTGTCCAGCCAGAGGCTCCTGGTTTCTATCTAGGCAGCTAGTGCTCATTTGTCTGTACCCCGAGCTTGCCTGCTTTTTCTTTCTTTAATGTATTTTTGATTCCAGAGAGGAAGGGAGAGGGGGAGAGAGAGAGAGAGAGAAACACCAATGATGAGAGAGAATCATGGATCGGCTGCCTCCTGCATGCCTTACACTGGGGATCAAGCCTGCAACCCAGGCATGTGCCCTGACCGGGAATCGAACCCTGACCTCCTGGTTCCTAGGTCGACGCTCACCCCTGAGTCCCGCTGGCCGGGCTGCTCTTTCTTTTAATAAGGTCTTTGTGAGCAGGGGGACATGAGGGAATTGGGGGCTCTCTGGGCAGGGCCCTTGGAAATGTCCCCTCACATTGCAGAGCAGGCAGGGCCCGCCTTCGACACCCTTTGCCTGCCTCCTGGTAGAGAGCAGCGGACGGCTGCCTCCCGAGTGGGCTGAGGACCACTCTTGCAGCGCGGGCTCACCTGGTGCCCAGGTGCCCGCAGGTCGGGTGAGCTCCAGGGCGCCTGGGAACATGGTGATGGCGGCTCAGCTCTGTGCGCTCTCCAGGTGCCAGTCCCCCCTGCTGCTCGAGCACCAGGGCCCGGGCCCTATGGAGTGTGAAGGAGCCAGGGACCGGGAGGACGCCATGGATGGAGGCAGGCACCCAGGTAATAAGGAGCTCCGGTCCCCCCTGCCCCCTTCGCTTATTTCGCACATGGCTGGTGGGTGTCAGCTCGATCTCTGAGGTCATCGGGCCGGGTCAGGCTGGTGGTGCCTATAGAAATGGACCATTACCTTTATTTTTTTTATATACAATTTAAAATATATATTTTTTTATTGATCTCAGAGAGGAAGGGAGAGGGAGAGAGAGATCGAAACATCAATGATGAGAGAGAATCATGGATCAGCTGCCTCCTGCACGCCCCACACTGGGGATCGAGCCCACAACCTGGGCATGTGCCCTGACCGGGAATCGAACCCTGACCTCCTGGTTCATAGGTCGATGCTCAACCACTGAGCCACGCCGGCCAGGCTGGACCATTGCCTTTATGGTGCGTGTTCTGCCACCCCTGGGGCATGTCCGCTGGTAAGACCAGAAAGTCCTAGAGCCACCATCCTGTTTACTTTTACCAGAACGTGCTGGGCTCCCGTGTTCTTGGCTCTTCTGTTAACGCCAGAAATTGGGTGCTCAGCTCTTCTCTCTCCGTGTGACAGAAACCAAATGGCACGGCCCACCCTCCAAAGTCCTGGGCTCCTACAAGGACCGAGGCCTGCAGAAGGACGGGAGCTGCAAAGAGTCCCCCAGCAAGCTGTCCCACGTGAGTCCTCCCCTGCGTGAGTCCTCCCCCTGCGTGAGTCCTCCCCCACCTGAGTCCTCCTCCGCACACGGGTCGCGTGCAGCCTCGCAGACGCCTCTGCGCACGTCACATTAGCTTGTTGCTAGGGCTTCTCCACGGTGTGCCCTTGACCCCGCAGGCCTCTCAGAGCCGAAGTGAAAAAATAAATAAAAGTCAAGGTTTTTTTCTCTCCTTGATTCATGAAGAACCTCGAAGAAAGGTCACAGTCGTTACGGGCAAGGCCACGAGGGCACCGTCAGCCTCTGACCCTGCGACCCAGCGCTGATAGTCACTAAATCGTGTTCCTCTCGTGACCTGTGAGGTGTCTCCACTGTGGGCACCGGACTGACGGGGTCTGTGCAGCGTGTGTGGTCGGGCGCCCTGCCGCCGCCGGTCACCGGTCGGTCAGTGGGACCGGCCCCGATGGGTCAGGATGACATTGGGTTTCATTCACTGTCCGCCCGGCCCTGAGGCGGAGCTTACAGGTGACTAGCTCCGGGAACACTTCCAGTTAAATTCGAAAACGTGAATTGTTGGTTGTTGCCAAGAAAGGCCGCCTTAAAGTAGCTTTTTTTTAAATCCTCACTGGGGGATATTTTCCCATTGATTTTTAGAGAGAGTGGAAGAGAGAGGGAACGACAGAGAGAAACATCGATGTGAGAGAAACACATCAATGGGTTGCCTCTTGTACCCCGACCAGAGCCCGGGCCGGGAAGGAGCCTACAACCGAGGTACATGCCCTTGACCGGAATCGAACCTGGGACCCTTTGCTCTGCAGGCCGACACTCTGTCCACTGAGCCAAACAGGCTAGGGCTGAAGTAGCTTATTTTTTAAAGCTGGAAGGTGTAGAAATTTGATCAGCTCCTGGCTTGAGTTGTCTTTCCTCCTCCCTCCCTGTCATTGGCGAGCTCTGCTGCTGAGTGTTAGCACATGGGACCGTCCTCCCTCGGCCGAGCCTGACCTTGGCTGACCTTGTCTGGGCAGCTCTGCGGTAGCCGCTCGATCCCACCTCCAGGTCTGAGCGGTCTCAGCAGAGGGAGGCGGGTGGCGTAGTCATGAGGGCACCGCTGTGTGACAGAAACATCGGATGCGCTGAGGGATCGATGGCTGTGAGTGACAGACCACGATGCAGGGTCAGCCCTTGCCCGGTGCCCAGGTCTTGCTTGTGTTCCCAGCTGTGCAAGGGGCCTGCGTGGCCACACCAGACAGACAGGGACATTACTCTGTTCTGTCTCCCAGGGACCCCACAGCTTCCCCCACAGAGCACTGCCCCGTTAGCTCGCTCGGGCCTCCACGTGCCTGTGACTAACAGCATCCCTTACACTCTAGACCAGCGGTCACCAACCGGTGGTCCACAGACCACTGGTGGTCCGCGAGGTCCGAAAGGTTAGTGACCACTGCTCTAGACGGTCTCCGGGGGCCCCCAGTTAACCCTGTGATCCCCGA